>NW_028288776.1:555000-855000 GCF_059628265.1 Tinamus guttatus
AGCAGAACAGTACCCAAACTCACAGTCACCTTTGCAGACACAGTTTAGGGAGAAAACTGCTGTGCCTGTTGCCCAAGGATTTAGCTCCAGTTAGATATCCTGCACTCAGTTCAAGCAAGCACTTGATTCCTATCCTCTTGCGAGGTCCTTCTGCCTGTTACAGAGCTGTATTCTGTATTGACAATGAATTGATATTTTTTAAAAACCCTCCCAAATCCAATTTATATTTTTAAAAACCTGTCTAGGACAAATTTTACTGAAAGGCAAGTAGTGGTATATGAGCTTTGCGAATGTTTTCCAGGCCACAAAAACAGGTTTATAATATTAATACTTTTCAGCTGGTCATCAGCCCAACCTCTGAAAGCAGAATCAATGATTCACAATGCAGGAGAGGAAGGAAAATGCTTCTCTTTATCGTATTTGACTGATATTACTTATGGCTGTAAAACTGTGGTTGATTAGGGAAACGCAACATCTTTAGAGGATCAATGTCTGCTCCCCTCTACATCAGACAAGTAAGCCAGAATACCACATCTTGAACCCAGTGGTCTGAGCTTACTGCTCTACATGTTATATAATCAGAATACCAGCAAGTACAATACTTACCTTAAATTTTTATCGTGTTCACCTTTTCACGCTCCATAAGCATGTTTCTATAGGAAATTCTATAGCATGGCTAGGGGCACCAAATCTAATGCACATGAGAACCAAAAAAGAAGGCAACAATTAACATTCTCCAGTGCTATCCTGGAACTTAAAGAGTTAATCGAACTCATTACCAATAGACTACAGACAAATAGGTGGCAAGAGGTCAATATTTAAATTCGACCTTTCATTTAGTGAGGATGAACATCCAGCAGATCTAAGGTGTTATCAAGCTGTAACTCCTTCAACATTGCGATGCGGAGCTTTGGTACTACATGAGCAGCTGCTGATCAGCCGCTCAGATACCAACGGCTGCTCTGTCAAATGTCAGGTCCTGCTTGTCCCTGAGATGTGGTAAAAAGTCTTGGTCCTTTGTGCCCTGCAAGTTCCTGGAGAGGAGGGGCAAATTCCCAGGGTGGAAGGAGCTATGCAGGTAGTGCATTTGCTATCAGAGATTACAACAGCACCTCATAGAAAAACAGATTGAATCTTGTCTGAATAAAATCACTGCTCACCAAAATATATAGTTTGTGTGCTGCTGTGTATACTAAATTATTTTTATTATTGAGATCTTGGATTAACATTGTAATTTTTTCTGCAAACCCAAAATTCAAATTCTATTTGACTAGATCACTATATATTAGATTATTTAATAGAAGGATTTCACCAAATGGTTAAAAATTTTTTTTTTCCATGCAAAGAGTTTAACTGTGTTCAGCCTCAGCCTGTGTTATTACTTGAGAACTACAAAGCATAACTGTAGCCAGATATCTTTGGAAGGGAAACTGTGATCATATTTTTCCCCCTACCACTTTACAAAAACAGAAAGATTTAAATAACACTTATTTGGTAGCATAGAATGTTTTTTAAGCTTTTTCTCGCCTGTTTTCATTTAGCCTTTGTGTCATCATAGCCCTGAGAATAGCGTGTGTTTGATTTTATAAAAACTGATCTTCACCTCTTTCTTCAACTGCATTTAGCTGCTTTGGAAATGAGGAGGGAAACATGCCTATTACTGCTGGAGAAGTTAACATACCTAAATGGCACTTTTATAAAGGGAAGGTTGTAATAAGTCATGTGATTTAGAGTGAAGGCAGCACAGTGTGCAATGGGAGCAATTTTCTGCCCCTCCAACAGCACTTCAGGTGATGTTGTTCATCTTTCTGTGACTTGCTGTGTCAAAGCATGCCCAGAGCAGAGGTGTTCAGGGACCCTGCGAGCCATAAGTGTCCAGCTGAAAAACCTGGGAGATATCCCTGGGCTCAAAGAGTTCACTTTTTCAGTTGCTCTGATTTACTTCAGAATGCACCTTTAGGGAATTTATGTCTTCCATTCCTTTAGTTTCCCATTTCCTTTCTTGTCATCTTTAAAAATCCATTAAAGATCACAGAGACAGTTTCTATGAGCTTCCCTTTCCGAGGGCTTGTGGAGCTTTATAAAGTGTGCAGTTTCAGAGGTGAACTGACTGCTTTACTCTCTGCACCTTGATGTTGTTAGTACGACATTTTAATTACAGGTACTGGTCACAGACCGTGGAAACATGCTGAATCCAACAGGGAAACAAACGATTTTTACTCATGGGGACTTAATGATGACTATCTAACCACTATTCTAACCTCCTATTCAGAGGGAACAGGGGAATATTAATATGCAAAAATGAAATGTGGATTTGGTTTCTCAAAGGTTTTTTCTTTATTTTTTCAAATTTAAAATTGTAGCAGCTACATGCTTGCCAAAAACAATTATTAGGTTTTTAACGTGTTGCTAAAATAAAAAAAAACAAGTTTCTTTAATAAATGACATATGATTATTGCAGTATCCCAACTCATATTTCTGTTTTTTACACAAAATATTTTGTTGGTCACATATGATCTTTGGTATTTCACCTACTTTATAATATTCTTACAAATTTATCTATAGTAAAGTAAATTTATATTAAAATGCCGCACGACCCAAGCTATGACTATCATTAATTTAAATTTGTTTATCACTGTGTATGGTTGCTGCTTTGCTCTAGGTATTATAATAACTATAGTCTGCTTGCCATTTCCTGCTAACACTGCCTCACCTATAAAACCGCAGTAGTTTTATTTCAGCTTCCTCAGTTTCTACCATCAGCTTACCTATTACAGCATTATAAAAGAATATTTCTCGGATGCATTAATAGATATTTTTATCATATTTCAAATGCATTCAGACAATGACTGCATATTTGCCCTAAAACAAATGGAATAATTCCCTGTATCTGTTCATGTGTGGAATATCTCCTTCCCTGTTCAAATTATGGCCAATCTCTGTTTATGCAGCAGTGCAAGGGAATGCTCCCATATACAGCGAGATCTATCTGGAGCTGATATATGTATATAAATGTATCTGATATATCACTTCATGTGCATATGAATGGGTATACCTGTGTTCATACACATAATTAAAAGAGAGTGCATCTTTTCCAAGGCACTTTCATTAACAGGAAACCTACACTTAATGCAAATTTTTAAAAGAAATAGCAGGCCAGTTAGCTTGGACATGGACTAATTTTAAGGTAGCAAAAGCAGCACAGCATTAACATGAGACCCTAACTCTCCCCTGCACCAGTTATTCTATGGGCTACAGTAGTCAGATCAGCAGGACTGCCAAAGAAAGCAGCTCTATGAGGGGGTGAACCATTGGTCTCAAGCTCCATGCGTTTTTGGGCTGCCCAGTTTTGACCTCCTGTTATTTTGAAAAGAATAAACATATTCTGAAACATTCTGTTGTTGCTAGAAGTCTACAAGCGCAGATACTGCAAAAAGGGCAATTTTATTTACATTAAAAAAAAGGCTGATGCTACTAACCATGTCCTTTGGCAGCAGGTGATGAGAGGGCTCCCATCCGGCTGTGGCTCTGAGCAGAGTCCCCACGCAGTGGGGAAAGCACCTGCACTTGCAATCCAGGCTTTGGGAAGATGCAGTAAGTGAATTTCTTAACCAAGAGGAGCTGGGGAACAAGCAATGAAAACAATAAAAAGAACATGTGTTAACCTATGTGCATATCTTGATGGTTCCAGATTTAGCTGTATGTGCTAAATTAGACCATTAAACAGTGTAAAACAAATGGCATATTGAAATGCTATCACAGCCTTGTAATTTATACTATGTTATGAAGGGTAAGATAAGTTTCTCATAGCAAATAGCATCTCATTGGATGACTAGTCTCTAACAGTATATTTTCACATAATTAAAGTGGACATAGTTTAGAAAAATGAAAAGACTAGAATACAAGGTTCAGCTGCAAATAATATTAAATGGCATTATCAATAACAGAGACCCCAGGGTTTGCATATTAATTGTAAGAAGGTGCTAATTTGAGTGTTTTAAGCTTGCATTCACAAGCTTGTTTACATGCTTTGTTCCACCTGGACCTGTTTGGAGGTTTGTCAAAAACCTAACAAGCAGAAAAAGATTGCATTTGAAAATACACATACATGTTTAATTAAGCCAGGGCCACCGAACATTCCTCAATATATTTAGCTGTTGAGATTTAAGCACCACCAGAGCATCAGGCATTATCACCTTTTGAAGTACTGCAGAATCTTTAATATTTAAAGCACAAAGCAGACTTTAATATAAAATTCTAGCAGACCACAGAAGATTAAAGACGCATTATAAATGTGACAGTTTGTAAATGGAACACCAGTATTAAAGGGAACCCCCTTGATATTTTATAGCATATTTTTCAGGTGTACACTAAATTATAAATACAATTAAATAGCAGTAATTATTCTCTGGGAGAGGATGGCAATTTAACTGTTCTAAAAAATAGTGATTAACTATAATGTAGGAAAGTGGTAATATGTGTTTTACCACACTGTTCTTGCAGCCAAACTTCACGCGGAAGCACAGGCTTAGGCTAATTTAAAACCACCCCAGGGCCTTACATCCACAGGCACAATGTCTTGCCTTCCATGAAGCAGGGACCACCGAGGGTTGCTTATTTGGTGTCCAAACCTCTTGGCTTTTGCTTAAACTCTACAGCTGTTCTCCATTACTGTAATGACTGCTGCTGCAGACTGCACGGGAGGGAGGGCAGCAGGGAGACTGCAGAGGAATTAAATTGCTACATAATGAAGAATTTTAATCCTGCATTAAGAAGAACCAGTGCTGGTTCTTCATGGTCGTGTGAAGAATTTTGAAAGGCAAGGAGCTAACCACACTATATACCAAATTAATTTTGTAATATATGTATCTCCAGATCAACAGGCCCCATATATAATAGGCTGCCCTTTAATCCCCCAGGGTCAGCATTTCCCCATTTCTTTTGCTCAGCTTTGTTTCCCCATAGACGTGAGCGTGAAGGTAACCGTTTCAGGAGGCAGCACTCTGATCGGCAGCATTCGGAGGAGTGTCTGTGCGCGCCGTCTCTTTTGGGGAGCAGGGGTAGGTCCCCAGATATCATGGCTGGACTCTCCTTTGAGAGGACAGGCCGGTGGCTGAGCACTCACCCGCGCAGCGCGCAGGGCAGAGCCGCATCTCTTCCCTCCAAGGCAGCCAGGGTTTCAGGGCAGCCTTGCCAGAGGAGGGCCACATTTAGGAGGATTTCTCTCAGGACTGAAACTCGGGTGGCTATTTTTTTTCTGTCTTTGGCCATTTGGGCTGGGAAGGCCCATGTCCACATGTCCTTTAGGCTCCCTTGACCAGCTCTGATGGCAGCAATGACAGCTCTCTGTTTTGAGGGGCACATTTAGAATGTGATCTAAGAGCAGAGGAAATTTTGAAAGGATTTTATAAGCACAGAAATCAAACAATTTAGCATGAGTATTAAGTTCTTTGGTGCTGGGCTGTACAACTCCAAGATCTTAGTGCTTGCTTAGCTGAAATAGTTCTCGAGTCTCCAGAGTGGCAGGCATGCCAGCGTATTAAGGGCCTTTCTAATATGCATTCCAGTACAAAAGCTTAGCATAATATTTTTACTTTCATTATATAAAAAGGGAAAATACAACTAATGTTATTCAACAGAGTTCTTTAAAACAGAATTTTCAAATGCAAAATATAAGGAGTTCTTAGTTATATTATTCATTGCAGAAATAAAAAATAAATTATACATAGTCTACTAATAGAGAGAGATTAAAATGGATAAATAATGAAAAGATTACAATAGCTGTATTTCTCAAGGTCTAGTTTATATTGTTAACCTAAGTACTGTACACTAGACATGATTAGGCACACTGCTCATATTAAAAATGCAGTGCATCTGCTATTCATAAAAGCAATACCCGGGTCATGTTTTCCCTGAGACTTTGTAGGCACTGGATTGCACACACGCTACGTGTTAGCACAGGCACACGAGATCATGCCTCACATTTATCTCAAAATCATGTGGAAAAGGAATTTATGTAGTAGAGAAATGAGGGAATTGCTCAGGAGCTAGTTAAGTGGTTAGTGGATTAATTTTGGTTCTGTTGAAAAACTTATTTTTCTATGCACCAAACACAGCAGTAACATCTCCCTTTTGCTCTGGGATGCAGGTTCTCTGGAAGCAAGGATGGCTCTGTAAAGATTTACATGACTTTTTCACTAGAAAAAATCTTCCCATTGGTTCTAAATCCAATATTCTATAAACTTAGTGAAAACACAAGCGGAAAAAAAGCCCTGCACAATACAGCGGTCACATTGCTCACCAGGGAGGTCGCAGGTCCAGGCTCGAGCATTGCCCTGGCAATTCAGGGTCTTTCACTTCTGTGCAGCAATTCTAATCTGGGAAAAAAACAAGATCACTCAGACCTGCAACACGCACTCAAAGGAAAATTCCAAGGAAAATCTGTTTCACTGGAAACACACCCCCGCTCATGCATGTACAGGGAAAACCTAGCAAGTCCCTGGATTCTCACAGTGATTTTGCCCCTCTGACCACTCATCCCAGCCTCTCACTGATGCCAGGCACCAATTTTGTTTTGCCCCCTGCCTCCGCTCATGTAGGATTTGGAAATTGCTGCAGTGCAGATGTTCCTGAGTACGCTCACAGAGAAAAGGCTTCCCCAGTGAACGTTTCCATCTCTAATGATTGAAATTATTATCTTAATCTGCTTGTTAAACCAGTATTTAAATGGCTAGAAAGTGTTTTATAATCTCTAGTGTGGGGGCCTGAATCTGTTGATATCGTAAGTGTCATCAACATTCAGCAGCGTGGCAGCTGCCACCAAGCAGTTCAGAAAGGCTCATTTAATTGATACTTTCTATTTCAAATACAATTTGCAGTTGGTGTGTGGTGAGAAATGCATCTCACCATGCAAATTTTCATAATGCCGCAGAAAAAAAAGGGTGCTGCTTTTCTTTTGTGAAAAAGCTTGAAATGTAGTCAAAAAGCAGAGCATTCAACTCCTTATGTGATAGCTACACCTGTTTATATCAACTAATACTAAATCCTAGATTATTTATTTCTGTATATAAAAAAGCATGTATGACAACCGGGAAAGCTCAGTAATGGGAGGAGAGGCTGTGGTTAGTCATATAGGGCTTAAACTAGTGATTGCAATTCAAGTCTGAGCCAGGAATATGATTCAGTTTAGATGGCTCCAAAATCCTCCAAGCCTTTCTAAGGAGATTTTTGCTAGAATAACACAAATCTCACAAGAATGGCCGATCTCACAACATTTGCACCATTGAAGGTCAGGAGATTTTAGCAGATAACACTCCTAAGACTTTTTTCCATGTAGTTTAATTAAGAGAACCTGAGGGTAGACAAAACTATTTGACTACCTGATCTGACATCCTTGATATCACAGGCAATTACATCTTACCCAGCTGCCCTTCACCCAAGCCTAACAACTTGCATTGGGCTAAGCCGTAACACTTCTTTTTGTTCCTCTAAGAGACCTTTCCTCTGAACTGCACCTTTATGTTTCCAAGGAATATGTCTGCCTGCAGGGGCAAGTGCCACATCGTAAGGCAGAGCTTTGACTAGAAACACACAGACATATGCACGGCGCTTAGTTGCACAGATGCGACTTTATTTTGGTCTGCTCTTTTAATCTGCACTAAAGAAAAGCCCTTTCGGATTTGAAAATGTGTAGCTAATTTTTATGCCCGCAGAGTTGAACCATTTCTGTCGTGTTTCTCACAAGAATAGCTCCCAGATTTCAGTAGTGCAGAGACTGAGCCTTAGCCCTGGTTCAGCCTCCAAACACTGGCCTTAGGTTAGATCCTGTGCCTGATCCTCAGTCCCTCTCTCAACCAAACCCAAACCGAAACATGGGGCTGACAAAGTTTTTTTAGATACAAATTCTTACATCGCTGCAGGCCTCCATGGGGCCAGGATTTTCCCCAGCGCTTCTGCAATTGCTCTTTCCATGCAGGTTAGCAGGTGAACAACATAATTTTCTTTTTGCCTTTTTAACCATCCCTGTCAGCATGAACTGGCCTCTAAACTGCCAGTAAGCAGGGCTGGGAGGCGGCGCGGGCCTGGCGGCTCTTGTGGGGACGGAGGCAAGCGAGCGGACGAGGTGTGGGCCGCAGCAGGCCTTGGCACACGACAGGCATGGTGGGACCTCCTCACCGCAAGGTGATCAGCCGCAAGCCCAAGCCATAACTCTCCTGGGGATGGTCACAGGCCTGTCAGGAACCCCCCCTTGGCTCCAAAGCTCTGTTTTGGGGAGCAGATGTGCCGGGGGAGCTCGGAGTGGCGCTCCTGTGGTGTCTCCTCACGCATTGGGAAGGTGCCTTCCCCTTCCCCCTGAACATGCAACACAGTGTCCAAAATCCTTTTTAATCCAAACATGGCCCTACTCTCTTCCCAGTGTGCCCCGTCTCCCCTCCCCTCCACCTGTCTGGGGTGAGCACATACTTGGATCCCCCAAGCACGGTGATAATTTCTCCTTACCAGCAGAGCCAGTCATTATTTATTATATCACTCTCACTTCTCCAGCCTCTCCTAGTGGGAACATTGCAGTAGCTGCTGGCTAGAAAATTAGCCAGGGGAACTTCTTCTGCTGGTCTCTTTCCTCATTATACTAGTAAAAAAAATTTAACTGTGACATTCTCGCTCTCTCTGTATATATATATCAACACAGGTTGGAAGCACACTGTAGGGGCTAATAGTGAGTAATTTAACTGCAGCTCTCTCACACGTTTTACCCTCATTCTTCCTCCAGAGTAGCAGCAGAACAGTATGTTCATGTATTGTTGCTCGACATTATAAGCAGAACTTGCAAGTTTATGTCTAATCTCACTCTTTCCACTAGGTTTTTTTTTTTTTTCGTGTGGATGTGATGTAATTTCGTCTACTGTCAAGGGGCTGCCATAAATGACAGAGATATTCAGGCAATCCTTAAAGAAAAGGCTGGGTTTTTAATCCCCTAAAAAAGGAGTCTTAAAAAAATAAAAGAACGGGGGATGCTGTGACTGGAAGAAAGTTTTCTGCACACATACACACAGTCAGGGATACACTGTAATGTCCATATGGGGGCACAGAGCTAATTCTCTTAAATTAGGAATAGATTCATCTGTGGAGATATCACTGAGGAGAGATTTCATATTGTTCCCTACTCAGACAGAGGAGTCTTTTCCTATCTCCCCTCAGGTGTTCCACACCATAGCTAAAGCCACAGAACCGATATAATTTCAAGAAAATTAGAAAAAAACACTGTTGTTTTCAACCATTCAAAGGAGCTCTTGGCAGAATTAACACTATTTATATGCACTGGGATACGTGTGCCAACTGTGTACACTCATGCACAGGGAGAAAGCCCACACTTTACCTGGGGAAAAAAAAAAAAAAGAAAGGATTGAGTAATTTTCGAGAACCATGATGCCTTTTTGCAATAATCATATCATAAAAAAAGTATGATTTTTCCATGAATCATTTCTAAAAACAAACACAAAGTGAAGTTCCAAATGACAGAAAGCATCAAATTTTTGGCACAAAAGGCACAAATTTATTGAAAACTTTGGATATCAGCATCCCTGATTTTGACCTGAACTTATTACATGTAAATGTCCTGGTAGGTATAGGCATAGTATAATTTTCTGGCTTGTGGTAAGGATTAAACAAATAATTAAACAGATAATTCTGCTTAAATATTTTGCAGAAAGAACAAAACTAGAGGTTAGGGGTTAAAACAAATACCCACACGATCTTCCTTCTCTTTGCACTCAAGCTGTACAGCAGAGATGGAGCCGTGAAGCTCTGAGCCAGGTGCACCGGGGGCAAGGGCTGCCCGGCCGCGCTCCCCTCGCCGGCTCGCGCGGTATCGCAGCCTTGGCGGGGAACTTCACGTACGCGGCAACGCAGATGTCAGCGCTGGCTGCTGCCCAAAGGGAAGGAGGAAGAGGACAGTAAACAAAGACCTCGGCGTCCTCCACTTTGGAACGCCTGCCGTAACTTTTACTCTCTTTGCTTTGAATTATAGTGGCAGTGCTTTGAGCAACTGCATCTGAAGTACCCGAGCAACATCACACTCTTGTTCCACCACCACTCTGATGACCACCAGTGTAATTCAAAGAGAAAGAGTAAAAACTCACCTCTAGGTATAAAAAAGAGAGAGAGTTTATTCTCTGCCAGAAGAAACAACAGTACCAGAATTATGGCAGTTTCTACCCTGAACTGTAAAACTAATGTTTTCTGTTAGCCAGTGAATAAAGCTATCCTTTTCCAGAAAAAGCATCTTTAACACATATAATATTATCTTTCACTAGATCTTCCACTGAACACACTGGTTTATTATGTCTATTATGTCTAGCATTGGTTTTTTTTTTTTTTTTTATCATGGAAAAGGCCATGGAAGGAAAAAGCATAATGTTTTTTATGCCTGCTTACGGAAAGGGACAGGGGAAGAAGAATCTTTATATTTGCATTGCTAATTAGCAGAAAGCACACACATAATACAGTGATCAGTACGGTACACACATTTTGAGAGAAGAATAAACATTTCTCTACAGCTATATATATCTATATAGGCAACTGCACCATTTGTGCAGTCCTTGTAGCATGCAAGCTCTTCCACGAGGCTCTGCAAACAACCCAGCTGAAAGCCCCTGACGGCAGGTTGGGGAGACAGTTGGGGGATATGATTTGTTTACCCTGGAAAGGGCAACACGGGCACAGAGCTTGCTTTTCAATGTCATTTTGGTGTTTTTTCTTCACCCTCAAACAAATTTACCAGCTGGCCTGACTGAGGAGAGGGCATTTAAGGGACTTGTCCAAGGTCACCCTAGGGAACAAGCAAGTCAAGTTGCTCACTCAAGGGCACCAAGTGCTTTGGTGGCCCAACGTAGCTACCCTTGCTTCGGGTGCTTTGCGCCAGCCTCTGCCCCCTTACCCCCAGCCTTCCCCACAGCACCAGCCGAGTGCAAAGTTCATGGCAAAGCTACTGAAGCGCCCTGCACCACACATACATCTACTTCACAAGACAAGAATAGCTTCTTAAACCTTTGTTCATGGCAGATGTTTTCCTGGTCCATTTTTCTTTCTATATGTCAGTGTCTATACCCAAATTATTTTTTGATTTACATTCCAGCGCCTGGATATATGTAAAAAAAGCTTTACAAGAAGAACTCAGCTTGGAAAAACCGAGCTCAAGCCTGAAGAATACATTTAAGAAGTTGGAATGGCATAGGATATTATATAGCTCCAAATAAACACTCTCATCTCAAAGAGATAGTTCCATTAGGAAAATTTGCTAACTCCTGACTACATACCAGGCTTTCCTCCTCATGGGCACCGCAGCTCAAGATGGAGATGCCTGCAAAGGAAACGGCTCTGCCCTCCGCCCAGGACTCTGCACACTCCCCCCAAACTGCTCAGTGCTGATTACCAGAAAGAAGCACTCAGTATACCAGTATGCGTATTTTCATGCATTTTCCAGACCTATGTCCCTTCCAGATTGCACCATCGAGAGCAGGAATGGGTGCGTTCATGAAATCGACTCGTTCTCTGGCTCTAATCAGATTCTTGTCACCAAGGCTTCCTGTCTGCTCAGGACAATGGAGGACAGCTTGCCATCCGAAGCCAGTTCAAATACAGTCACAAACAAATACTTATATTAATATTAAACATGTAGCAGCTTCAAGAGCATTTTTTTTTGTACAGAAATCACACTATTCTTTGAAGAGCCAACAGGGCTTTTGTTCTCAACTCCTTTTAAACAATCTGGATATTAACCTTTCTCCTACTCTGAGCAACTTCCAGCAATATTCTCCAGACAGGTGTCTGCATAAAACATGTCTTACAAAGACCTTGGGTAGACAGTTAAGGAGTTTTACCTTGTGCATATTAGCAACCCAAGTGTTCACAATAGGCCCTAAAGAACCTCTGACTGTTTCCCTGGTGCTAAAGAGTCCTGTTACTTTCTCGGCAGTGTGATTGAGAATAATGTTATATGTTGTTCAGAGAAAGAGTTATGTGCTTTGCAAAAGTGGATGCGAGATGAATGGAGAGCAGCAAACCATCTTGTCCCAGCTCCATGTTCCCCTCTTGGGCTGTATCTGGTTGCAGCCTTCCTGCTTGTACCAGTTCCTTTTTGTCCCTATGAGGACAGTCAGTCCTTAGCAATTAGCCCAGGGAGGGAGAAGCTTATCATATCACTGGACATGAGAAGACTTAGTAGCCAATAAAGAGGAAACCATTAGAATAATTCTGAGTGAGACAACACCATTTTGGGGGGAAGAAAGACATAGACCTTCTAATTGATTCCATTTGTACCTTTAGTTTCTGTTTTGAAACAAAGCACTCGAAGGATCAGCCAAATCTACTGCTTAAGGTGTCCTTACAGGGACAGCAGAGAAAGAGAGAACACTGACACTGTTGTCAGTCTCAGCATCTTCCCTCAGCCTTATTCTCCTCTGATCCTGCCATACCCTGCCAGCAAAGTCTCTGTAGAGCGGCCCCAAATTGCTACGTTGCCATACTTAGCAATGCTCACCAACATCTTAATACTATGAGGTCCTCATGGGGTCTCACTTGGAGTACAACACCTCGCCTAGCTCATGTTTTCTTCCCAGTAGCTCAAGGTTCCTACACAGAAACAACTGTAAATCAAGCGCACCCCTATCCCCTTGTGCCCTGGATTCAAACTGTATTACACTGACACACGCTCAAGTGACAGAATAACACACCTGATCACAGTAGATCACGTTATAACAAGGTTGTTCGCCATACTCATCAACCTCATTTTTGCAACAATCATTTGTCTCTGTGGGCATCACAGCAGTGCTTAAATCAGACTCCAGGACATTTTAAAG
The DNA here is from genome assembly GCF_059628265.1 of Tinamus guttatus. NCBI lineage: Eukaryota > Metazoa > Chordata > Aves > Tinamiformes > Tinamidae > Tinamus > Tinamus guttatus. Next base: position 567,858 of record NW_028288776.1, read on the forward strand.
TGAAGAGCACAGCTTCACATTTCAGCAAGGCAAAGCCTAGTGGAGGCCTCTCCACTAGCTGTTCCTTCACTACTTTGCATCCATTATTTGAATTTTTACCCCAAAAGCCCACTGTAACAGTACATGTCAGCACTCCAACAGATGCTCAAGGCAGCCAAATATAAACCAAACAATTAAAGTTATAAAAGCAATTAAAAAACAAAACAACAATATCACAGAAATTAAAATGCCTATATATGTCATAGCTTAAATATACAACTACTTATCAATATTTGTTTGGTGTTGCTTTACACCAGATCTTCTTGCTGAGAGGCAGGACTCACAAGCATCTTGGCTGGCCCCCTCTCCTGTCTCCAGGAATTCAAGCACAGGCCCTCCACAGATGGTCAGCTATCTGGACGGGGGCTATGCAGAGAATGAACCTGATCCCTTCTGCCAAAGCCATTCTGCTTCATAAGAAGCCAAAATTCCTTTTACCAGATGCTGGGACCACAGGCACTGCAGCCCAGTGGTTTTTCCACTGACCTAAACATAAGACCTATCTTACAGGCCCCACTCTAAGGTCATCGTTGAACTTCTACTTCAAATGAACTGCACAGAGAGCCCCTGTAGCGGGAAGCGGAATCGAAAAGTGAAGCTAACCCCTGAAAGGGGCAGAATTAGACTACCCCATATGCAGTATTTCTCTTTTGGGTAGTGATAACCTTGCACAGAGGCATCATTTATTGCATGGGAAACACCAGTTCATAGCTCAGGACTCTGAGCTGGCAAGATGACAATGGCATCATGATTGCAAAACACTCAGACTCTAGACATTGTGCCTAATTTTTCTGCAGCAATGAGTCTCACACATACAATTTGTAGACTCACGCCTTCAGTATCAGGGCGTGATCCCTGGGCCATCCTTTCTCACAGAAAAATGGACTGTCAGTCAAAACCTCATTTTTGGGGGAGCTATAAATCTTTTGAAAAAACAAACAAGCAAACAAAAACCTTGAGGCTCACGAAAGACCAGTGAGCCATAAAAACCTAGAGAGAAAGTCCAGGACAAATGAGCTGCACTAAACAGTAGGTCAATAGTGCAAATCTTTTTAGTTTTCTGCTACTAGTCATAGAAGACAACCAGAGTGCATTTAAACTCTGTCACCTTTCTACAGTTTAATAGTAAATGGCCTATATTGAATAGCTGGCAACACATGCACTCTTCTTGTTTTCCTTCCCTCTTAAATGCTTCCTGGCATAGTGACAGGTAAAGCATAATACAGCTTGGCAATATGGCTTTTACATGATGAAACAGCTCCTCCATGCTACGCTAGAATACATATTAGTATGACAAGGGGCTTTATTCTGAATTATCTGCACATACTGAAAGCCAGTGGGAAATCGGAGAAGAGTTTAGTGAAAACTATGTAAGATTTTGTCACTGTTAAGTGGAAAATTTTGGATGAAAATCAGAGTGTTGGGCTTACTCACAGCTCCGTCTGGTCAGAGTACCATGGAAGGCAGCTCCAGTCATTAAAAATTCACTTGGGGAAGGTGGATGGTTATCCAACATTAAACATGTTTCTGTGGCACTGAATTCTTCAGATCACTTGGGGAGGTAAGTCATCCAGTAATGACACCGACACTGCTTGTTCAAAAAACAACACAGAGAGCTGAATGGAGCACTTACATAAAGCTGATAGATGGAAGAGATGGAGATTATCCTGTGGCAGAAGAACCAGGTAGAACTAAAGCTGGGCTAACCCAAAGCATTGACATGATGAGGATAAAAACCCACACAGGCGATGGCTCTGTGCTGCTGTACCCCAGGGCCACCGCTGCGTTTGCAGAGGCATTCTCACTTGGCAGCCCTCTGAAATTTGTATTTCAAATTTGTGAGATAGTTTGTATCCAGAAGCTGCTGTTAAACAAAGATAGTTGCTGTTAAACAAAGGTCTTACTTGCTTTGTGGGCTGGAGATAAAATATTAAAGACATTCTGACTGCTACAAGTGGGTGTTGAGAGATGAAACTGAAGAAAATGACCAAGAAGAGAATAGAGAAATTTCTGAGCCAGAGTTTTGTTTCTCTTTTATAGTAGTCAGATAATTGGTCAAAAAATTGCTTCTTATCCCTGTCTGTGAGGGGTCTTATGCAATGGCCATCACTGTGGTACTAGATGAATTCTTTCTCTTGAAGATCATATCTATTTAGTTTAAAAATCAGGAGCTCACACCATGTTTTCATATTTTTCATAATGACTTGGAAAAAAATCCATGCTCAGCTCATTTTTACCAGCACATACATAGCACAGGCCTCAGACAATAATCTGATAGGTAGTTTTAAAGACCAACAGAAGGGCAGCAACAAACTAAGCAGGTGTAAAGTAAAAAAGACTCTGTGTTGGTGTGTACCCATTCACTAAGTGAGAAGACTGGTACCATCACTGTCTCAGTTATCTCCGCCATCAAGGGATCTCACAGGAAAAGGGAAACTGCCTCTCTGATATCCCTAACCTTGGGTTATGACCCATAACCTCTGTGGGGCAGAGCCGTAGGAAGCCCTGTTAGGGAATGTTGAGGAAAGAGGTGACCACAATCTTCAGGATCAACAGGATAACTAGGCAATCTGGATAGTCAGAAGTAAATTAGGAAAGAAAGATAGATACATTAAAAAAGTGCTTTGCTCATTAATTGTCAGGTGAGCTCCTAGAGACCCCTTATTTCAAAAACAAGGGGCAATGGGGAGATCTGCAACTACCTTGGCCATTTCTGTCATCTGCTTCCTATGAGCTCCAAAGACCAGCACAGTATCCCTTGTCAAATCTCAGCTTAACATCTTTTGCCCATGCTCCGTGTTACATGACAGAGCATTGACCGTATTTTGAAGATAGGAGACTGATTTTATAAATACTCTGTCACCAGAATTATTTTGGAGACACTTGTTTAATAATGTAGGATACCAAAGATCTTGCAAGATGTTAACATCAGTGCTGTACTTGGCTGAACGGAACAGGTGTTCATGTTTTTGTTGCTGCTGTTTCTTGGCTGAAGACAGATGTTTGCAAGGTTAGATGAAAAGGCAAGAGTGTATGGACACACCAGAATCTGCGGAAAACACTTGCAGCTTATGTGGGGACTCAATCTGTATTCCAGGAAGTCCTTTAAATTATAATTGCTGCATGATTAAGTATGTGCCAGTGCCATTTCTTAGAGGCTGGGACAAGGAACACACTCTTCATACTTGTATGATGATGTCTGAAAACTCCTTGCATGGCAGTAAAAATACAAGTGCATTAGGGAAGAGCAATAAATACCATCAATGCTCTAGTGGATTGGATTTTTGAAGGGTGCTCCCGCCTCAGATGTTAATGTAGTGTCTTAATTTTCCTTGAAATGGTCATCATAAACTCAGGAAAATGTAGTTCAAGGATGAGACATGATATCTGGTGTTGAGAAAAGGCTGGGTATCCTTAATGCCTAAAAAGAGATTGTTCAGCAACAGATCAGCTGTGTAAAGATGTGCCCTCTGTAATGCTACCAAGTTCAAAATGATTTGTTGGGTAAGTGTCATTTGAGCAAGTTAAAGCTCCACAGTTTACTAAAGGATATGTTTTGTATTCTGGTCCAAGTACGACTACAGTAGAAAATGCTTTCCCTGCATCATTTGAAATACCAAATATATGGCAAAATTTTGTTTCAAACTTCCATGCGGAGGCAAATTCTCTCCACCCACAATAATATAGAAAGTATATACTAAATCACCCTGTGAAAACATTTCATCCACTCTAACATTTCATTCCAATGTTTAGAACCTTCAAGAAGTAAATCTCTTACTTCTCTTGCTACCCTGAATTTAAGCCACTTTCACCTTGAGGCCCCCATGGACAAACGTATTTGAGGGATGGAGTGCTAAGACCCTATCCCAGAGGTCCTGGGGTCCTTCTGTTCCCAGAGCTGTCCCATCAGCCAATCCCACTGAGACAAATTTCAAAGTAAGCTTCTTCCTATAACAGCAGGGCCTGTGCCTGGGGTATGTTCTGGCAGGATCAGATTTTTTCCATATACAGGAAATGTGCTGGGGTCAGTCTTCAGCCCTTGCTTCGTCTACCTTTCTTTTTTCCAGCTTTGCTTCTCACACAGCAAACTCTTCTGTGTCTCTCTGCCTCCACAGGGAGCCAGTCTCTAGAGAAGTCTCCAGGAGCTCTCCCTGTTCATGCTGTGGGAACAGCGGCTTTAATCACACCGCCCCTGGTTACACGCACAGGAGAGGTTATGTTTTTAAACATTAACGTGCTAAAGTTCAGGAGAAGTGGGACAGCAACTCAGTTGGTAAGGATGATAATGGTCATGACTGGCTCAAGAACTTGAGGTAAAGGGTGGCAGAAACTTGACAAGATGCCAGAACAAGTAACTTCATCCATGGCTTTTGTCATCAGAAATAATTCTAAGCAGAAAAAGGATCAGTTTCCTGAGGCTGCTGTGACTCCTACACTGAAACCATGAGGACCATGATAGCAAGGAAGGAGTTTAATAAAGAGCTCACTCCCTGGGCCAGCAGGCACTATGCAGAAACCGGCTGGAGGGAGCCCAGGGCTGCTCCGGGGCTATCGCAGCAGGAGAAGCCCCTTCATCCTGCCGCGGCGCTGACAGGAGGGGTCTGAAGAAATCTCATGGATTAACAGGCTTTAACCACTGAACCACTAACCATGTGCAGTCTGATGTGCTCTTAGAAAGATTCCTCATCAGAATTGCCATCTAAATGCCAGGTGATTTGTTGTTTTGTGGGAGTCACTAAACGATTTGGGAAATTTGAGGAGGAAAGTATTTGTAGAGTTTAAAGCTTTAAACTAATTTAAAAATTTAAACTCATAACAGGAGAATTAAAAGACAAAAAAAAATCAGAGATAAGTAATTCCTTAAATTTTTAAATCTGCTTTTGTGTTCTGCAATTCTGCAATAATTTCCTGCCAAATGCACAATTTAACACAACTAACAAAATAAAGCCCATCAGGCTGTACCATTGTTTATCTATCTTTGTGTAACAATTTCATCATTTGATCAAATAATAGCAGATTCCGCAATATGTCATTCTAGTATCCCCAGTTTATCTATAATGATTTTCCTCTTGTCAGCTCATTTCTTGAACCTTTGCTGAATCTGGTTTCAATGGTACTATAAACAATCATCATTGCATTGTAAAAATGGAAACTCTCCACTAAAATAGTGTTTTGATCTGGGTTGCCATAGTAATAAGTCTGTGCTCCCCTCTTTGGAGGCCTTGTTATATGAAGTATCTGTGATTTGCTCAGAATGGCCCCAGTTCATCTGTCAAAGTGGGTTTTTCCTTTTTTAAAATAATGATCTAGAAAATCCCACAGTGGCAACAAATATTTTACAACCATAACGAGAAACATTGTATCACTCAAGCTTTGTAAATCTATGCCATTATTGCATTAGAATAAATCACTTTCCTTAGGTATATTACTTAGAAATATGCAATTCTAATTTTAGAGTGTGTATTCAATAGGGGGTATTTATTTTTTATGTAAAGAGAATTATTAACTTTGACTTCAAAAATACATCATATGTCAGATTGTGTTTAGAGGCCCTGAAGCAAAAAGAAAAAAAAACTAAATTTTTCTTATTTCTATCAAAATACTCCAAATATCCAGTCAGTTTCAGATTTAGTTACTCTATTCTATTCTAAAGTGCTGATTTTTATAATGAGATCAGCTATTACCATAGGTTTTACAGCTGCATGTTTGGATAAATGATATTCAGATTATATACTTGTAAAAATTAGAAGTCCTAAAAATCAATCAATGACACTATGAAAATATATCACTGTACGTTATTTAAAATAAAAATGCTCCAGTCAGTTACAGTAATTTGATACATGAACTATGATATTTCCTCCTGCAGGAACGAGAGTAAACAAACACTACATCAACAAGCTGCTGACAGACTCTGCAGAAAGAATTGAGGACAGCAATCATATTTTATCCAAGACAAATGGTTAAGTTGGTTACTTTATGTAAGTCACTACCAGCTATAGGATTACTTCGTGTAGCTCACTGTCAGCTACTGCCTATAATACCAGACATGGGAATATTAAAATCATCAGTGGGAGAAAGTACGGGAAGAATCCATCTGTATTCAATGAATTCTAATTAAAAAGTAATTACCGTACGGGTGAGGAATCTGCCAGCTCCAGCTCCCTCCCCACACATGATAGTTGTCTCTTTGCTAAATGGGCAGAAAGGTGAGCGTGGTGCATATGCAGATTTCCTTACATTTTGCTGGGAACTTAGTTCTAAGTAGAGCCAGATCATGGGAAGTCTTCAGAAATAGTTTTATATCATTTTGCCAAGTGGATCCCCAGAAGATGCTGTGGGGGCAGAGGTGCTACACATCTTCTGTTATAATTGACCTGGGCTTTGAGATTTCTCTGTCATGATGTATCCCAGAGTGTTGCATGACGGGAAGAAACTTGTTATTCCTCCAGCAGTGCCAAATGGACAAGATCAAGTAGGCCTGGGACTTGAAAAAACAGAAGAAATATTGACAGATAAGTAACCACTCCAGTAAATGACAGGCAGGCACAGGAAGCTTGATTTCCTTGGGGTTCGGAGGTAATCTATTAACCTTAAAACATTTCTGTAAAAATTTAAAGGATGTTTTTTCCTAAAAAAATGCAAATATATAAGATGCTAATTGAAATCATTAGATCTGTCTTGATTTCTTTTTTTTTTTTTTCTTGCAAGTTAATAGTGTGGGAAAAAAACATTCATGGGTATAAGAGCTAGAAGTAAACTAAATTCAGCCCAACATATTTATTAACCAGATTATCAAAATTGTATATTTAATGCAGTTCAAGAACATTAAAGGTGTCCTTTGAGACTATGTCTTATTTTATGGTGTTGTGACTGACATTGAAACACTTGTTTTCTGATTCTTGGGCTAGTGGCTCACCAGCAGTCAGGGAAATGCTAGAACAAATCGGTGTTGAATGGTGGGCCAGACTAATTAAGAGCAGAATTTGCCCCTTGCAACTGCTGTGTCATTCAGCAAACTAATCTCCAGCCCAGACTGTATCAATGTAGTGCCCAGGGGCCCTGGAGGAGTGGGGTTCTCCTGGGTGCTGTGCACAGACACATGTGCTCACACATCCTGGAGCAGTTAAGACCCAGGATAGAAGTGCTAGTTTTCAGCATAATTGCAGCCTAGAACGAAAGGAATACAAACCTGTATTTAAGCTTGCTATAAAATATTCTGGTAATTTTGACATGTTCTCATCTTTCCACTATTTGCAGTCATGGTTCATCTTGCCCTGAAAGGTAGGAACCCTTTTCACTGAAAGACGCACTGCTTCCCTAGCTGAAAATCTGAGGGCATTTGGCCAAGAAACCAGATAGTAAAAATAAAAAAAGAGTCTCTTTGTCACCCTCATGTCCCACTCCTAAATCTTTGCATATTGCTAAGCTCTTTGGGACAGTCAGATCCAGACTCATGGCAGCCACACAGCAACAGCATCAGTAATATTACATATTGCTTCAGGCCCCACTATGGAGGCTGCTGGAACAGAGATGGAAGTAGCATGAAAAGGACAAACCCCACGTATGACCCACTCTCATCCTCTGCTAGTGCTCCTGCATGAGGAAAAAAGTTTCAAAACAAACTCACATAGTCTCCTCCAAGAGATGCTGGAGCGTGCCTCTCCAACATTGGGCAGAAGTAGATACTATGAAGAAGCTTCACCACAGCTCCTGTGAAGTCAACTATAGGTGGTTGCAACCTGGATTATAATGCTAGAAGCTCAGGGTTCAAACCCTCCAAATTATTACAAAATAGGTAACCTAGATGCAGATAACACAGATGTCTTTTTCATTTTAAAAGGTGTCTTGAAATGATTCAGAAGGAAAAAAGCAATGTTGAATTTCAATTAATTTGCAAAGGTCAAGCTATAATATGTACTCAAAAGGAATATATGATATTTTTAACACGGGATCTTTTTCTTGGCCCATGCAAAAAGTTGTATATGCAAGAGATAACCAGAATACAGGCATGCTGAAAATCATAAAGTATGGTCACACATTCAGGTTAACCATATTTAATGGAGTGTATCTGAAGTAGGAATAAATATTTTACGGGGCTGGAAAGGACCTCCAGAAGTCATTGCCTTCAACTCTCCATTTTCAGAAAAGCCCAACTCTTTCCTATTGTTTCAGAATGATTTTCTAGCACATATTTAAAGATCTTTGATAATTTCCCAGACAATCTATTTTGATATTTCCCTATCTTTACCATTCCTAATTTATAATTAGGAATAATTAGGAATAAATTAGCAATTATTCCTAATCTAAATCTGCCTTGCTACAATTTAAACTGATTGCCCTTTGGTCTACTCTGTACTATCCTTAGTACAGATTATTTATATGACCTTTAATTATCTTATTTATATAGTTAAATTATATTCCCTTCTAATATTTTCTCTTGATAAGCTACATATCCTATTCTCATTTACACCAAGTCTTTAGGCTTGCTGTTGATAAGCAACAGAGGTGAATTAGGTGCAACTTAAATATGCCTCTACTCTGTCAAAGTGATGTTAAGTGGCCTTAGCATAAATGAGCACTGGCCTCAGCTTTGCAGATCCAACCTGACTTTTTAAGTTTCAGGTTTTAGTGTGATCTAAAAACAAGTGTAATTGTATTTGCAGTAAAGTGTTATTATACTCATACTGCCATAACATACATTTTCATAAAATAGTAATGCAGGTTTTCCAGTGCATAATTTGGTTGCTTTGGGAATACTAGGAGAAGTAATGTTTTAGACTCAGATTTTAAAATATGCTTCAAAAACCTACTTGTTAACTATTATCAGGCCATTTGCAACATTGCATGGCCAGTTTGCTGAGCGCTCTTGCCCCGTCCTGCACGCCTGCGCGGGGCGCGCTTTCCCGGAGCTCAGCATCGTCACTGTGTTACTCTGCTCGCTCATGCTGTGCGGGGCTAGGGGAGCCAAAGGCCACACGCCAGGGCCTTTGCCCATTCCAACCCACTTCATCTCCTCCTCCCTTTTTCTGCCCATCTAAATCCTCCTAATTGTAGCCGTGCAAAACATAATAGAAGAAGTGTATTGACTTCTTTAAAACAGACTATGTGAGTGATCTTTACCATAACTACATGTTTCAATAATTTATGACTGATGCTATACCTGACAAAATCATTCAGATAACTAGAGCAATGTGCACTTTAAGTTTAAAGTCAAGGTCTTCCTTGCTCATTTTAATGACTTCTCTTGTGCACAAGATATTAATATTCCTGTGAGCAAACATGGCACTGACTCATTAATCAATAAGAGCTGGCTCCTCTACATAATAACAATAGCCATACTGGATAATTAACTTTTGTTCCATTGACTTTGGTTTGTACATAATTTCCAGTGACTGACACTGGATAACAAAAAGCTTTGCAGCTGACAAGCACCTTTTAAAATCCTTTTTACTGGTTTAGGAAAATGATCTGCACCTACTGTTATAAGTAAAATACAGTGTAGGTGTCAGTGTGTGTCCATGCTGTATTTAAAAGGAAGCAACTGACAATAAATAAAAGACCTAATAAATATTGTAAGGCTTCAGTGGAACCTGCTGTTAAATTGTAGCATAGTGAAAGATTTGCATTTTCCTGTCATGTAGTTATAGGCAAACTAGAGATAAAGGTATGCTTACAATTAAATGAGGATTTCAGGTAACTGGCAGATTTCCTTAGCCCAGACTAGAGGAGTAAAACACAGATGTGTCTGCACTAGCTATTTTTTCCCCAAATTTTTTTCTACCAGGGAAATTCCAGCCGAGGTGGCCACAATGGGACCCCTAATGTGTGTTTAAGGCACTCACTGTTTTCTGTGCTCACATATTTTTAAAAATATATATTACTAATCTGATCATTATTTCAGTAATTTGGTCTGCAAGGTGGCCCAACAAACAACTATAGCGTTACCTTCAAAGGATCCATGAACTCTGGCACAGGGGCAGGAGGAAGCAATAACGGCATCAGGAGACTCCTAGTTCCTTGGCTGTGATGGAGGGAGCCCCCAGTAAGACACAAGTGATGAAAAGCTCTGTGTCTAAAATAAAAAGGGGAGCTGATTTGGTGTCATTAACAGAGCAGACTGGGGAGGTAAAATTCTACTGCAGAGAAGACTTGGAGCTTTCAAAATCCACTTTTCTTTCAAAATGAAATAGATTTTGAAAAGCAATTATTTACATCACTTCAAATGCTTTCTTTTGACATTTTACATTTTTAAATTGTCTTCTCATATAGAATTCGCTACAATATTTAAAAAAACACACAAAGAAGAATTTTCAAATGCAAAAATTGAAATGCTCTATTCCACAAATATCAATCTGCCTGACATATCAGGAGTTTCCCTCACCCCTCTATTCCTTTCTATCTGATTTGGGACTTTGAAGAAGTCAGCCTTGCATTCTGCAGAGTTTTAGATTTGATAGCAGTGTATTTTCTGATGGAAAAATGATTCCACAGATGCTTCTACAGTTAGTTGTAGACATTAGTTCTGGAACAGATCATACTTAAAATCTACTGTAGAATAATAAAACTCAGTACAACATACATATCATAGGTTTTGTCAATAGTTTACCTTGTTTTTAAGAGTTTCCTTTGTGATATTAGGTGTTGCAGGGGCCTGACCTTTGGATATGTAAAAGCAGTGCAGCTCATGGATGTTAAGGGAGCTATAATGATTTACTCCAGCTGAAGATTATCCCTTAGACCAGATGTTGATAAATCATCCCCACAAAAAACATAAACATAAAAAATAGAAAATATGTGATTTCAGTTTCAAAGGCCAAGATATCTATTATCCATAGAGAAAACCTCACATGGAGAATGCCTTGATTAAGCCTTTGTTCAAAATCTAAAGTGTATGAAACAAAGGAGCAACCTGGCACAACCTGTTGAGGGAAAAAGCAAGGTTACTCACTGAGTTCTTATTTGCATTATTACAGTATGTTACCCAACAGGAATAAAATAAACTTCAAGACAACAGCCCGTCAACTTCCATATGGAAGGGAAAACATTCTTGTGTTCAAAACTGTGGAAATGTCAATATTTCAGAAGGTAGTTTTACGGTTCATTCAAGCACTGATAAGAAATCATTACACTTTTTAAGAATATTGATGATTATAGAGAGGCATTTAATGGAGGGAAAGCCTTTTTTTTTTTTTTTTTTTTGCAGTTCGTTAGTTTATGCGTGTATAATTGACTCTTCAAGACTTTTTTTTGCATCAGTCACTAAACTGAGTCTAACTGAACTATTTTTATATCAACTATAAACAAATTTGCCCATCTTACAGAAATTTACTTACCATGTCTTCCCAGCGAATATTGTCCAGTTCAAGACAGACTGAGTTAAATTCAGGAAATACATGAAAAATAAGCAGTTATGTAATCTGTGTTTTTCCTATAGCAACAGGATACTGAAGAGCTGATTTAGTAGATTAAACATCATCTTAACATGTAAGCCTTGGGACAAAGCGGGTTCATCTTTTTACCTATGAGTGCTGAGGATTGCGTGCGTGAGAGCTGTTAGGCCCTGCTTTCTTTACAGGAAAGTGGCTCAATGCCCTGTGTGAACAACCCCACCAGCTTCCAGTGGCACCCAGCAATGCCTCCAAGCCGCCAGCACGCAGTGGCACTGCCCTGGCACTCCTCCATGAAGCTTCTCCACTGAGCGGGCGCGCAGAGAGGGCTGCAGCACATTGTAGCTCAGCTTGCTGAAGACACCAGCTGGACTCTGCAAAACAGTATTATTAAGAATTACCTCTTAGGCTAGTGCATACTTCTGTGGTACAATCAACTATTAAGTCAATGAAATCACTTGTATCAGGGATATGGTGACACTGTCTGACGCTAGAAAAGGAAAATAAAAAGACAGCCCGTCAGGTACATACGGTCATGGTCCAATGCAGGGAATGTTAGAGTGGTGTTTGCTGAAGCATACTGGACAATCCTTGGAGCTTATTATTTCTGCAAGAACTAGAGTGGGGAAAAAAAAAAACTGACATATATCTCAGTCCGAAATACAAACTAAAACCAAGGCAAACGTAAGACAAATGTTTTGCAGGTTCAAAGTCAAGAATGACATTCTATGCACAGCTTATGTGATTACGCACAGAAATTTCTCCCTGTATGAATAATATTTTCCATTTTTATTCACCTCAGTTCTTTCTGCTGCCCCAGGGGACTGGAAGCAGAATTATGGGGCTCTGTGGAGAGATTCTATTCTCATGACATTTCTAGCCTCCGTTTTGCTGAACCAACAGATGTGGATCATTGGGATAATAAGACTCTGACAAGCATTAGAACTTTTAGTCGCTTATTGGAATCTGCAGCCTTTGAGGATTTACTCAGCACGAGTAAGAACCCACCCTGAAAACCTGTGCCAGCCTTATAAGCCTCTGTGCAGTAACACTGCTTGCTGCCAGATTCAGAGGGTGTCCTTGATCCCCTGTCCCACTGGGCCAGACGTAGCTAACTACATAAGAAACCCGCTCTGCTGGCAGCAGCACCTGCACCCCTGCTCTGCAGGCGGCTCTGCCCTCCTCAGCAGCTTCCAGGTGGACTTGAACATGAGCAAATCCCCAGCTGACCTGGCTACAGAGTGCCCTCTGGTTTGGTGTCAGCGGGTGCGTAAGCTTGAAAAGCAGAAACTTGGTGACCAGGCATTTTCCAGGGAGGTCTTGACCTCTAACATGAATCCACAGCCTGGCTATGCTGCCCTTTTGTCTCACTTATTCTTGTCAGTCTTTTATTATAAGAGTGATACATGAAATTGGCTGATAGGACCAAGCATATCTGCCTCACATTCAGCTTGAGCAAATTATTCAAAGGAAAGGATGGGCATTTGTCGATTTCTGTAGTCTCTAAGACCTTTCAAATTTAAATAGAAGCACAAAACTCCCTCCAATTCCACAAAATAAAAAAATCTAAAATACCAAAATGTTTCTCCAGTAAGTAAAATAACTTGAAAAACTGATGAACCACCTCACTGTGGTGTTTTAAAATATGTACCTTTATGGTTTTGCCCAGTCAGCCCCTCAGGTTGCAGACAGGTTCTCAGCGAGCAGCACCAAGGACGCTTTGCTGTTCTTCAAATTCCTTCTTAAAAACTCTCTTTTGCCTATTGAAGCGGGGGCGGGGGGAAGGAGATGTTTTGAGAGATAGCGCGCTTAGACGATAGGCTATTGTGCTGCCATGTCTCCTTCTGCCCTCTCCATGTGTGCTGATATTTAGCTGTAAACACTTTGGACCACAAACAGTCACTATGCCAAGCACAAGTTGGTCCCTGACCATAAACAGGACATAAGTGCTATACTAATATGAAGACTGACTGAAAATGTTTCATAAATTAAGTGTGGGATCCTTGTCTCTTCCAATGCATCCTCATCGCAGTGACATTGGAGAGATATCCTGAAACAGGTAAAGTGCTGATCCAATCTCTTCTGGTTACGATGTTTGTGCCATATACTTCTGCTTGAATCTGGCAATTTTGTAGCTGCCACAGGCTGACTTTAAAAGTGAGAAGTTTTAAGAAGCAAAGTGCCTTTGCACTGCTTCTTAAACTACCTGCATAATTGCTCAGATCCAGTGGAGCAGCACTGTTCTACGGTGTGGAATTTCCCAGTTCAAGCATTAAAAGAGAAACCCATATTTTTCATTAATGTGCTGCATGAGTCCTCGCGGGACCTCTTTTCTCACAGATGAGGAGTATCTCTTTCTCCAGAAAAGCCAAATAGATGTGTTTGTGTGCTGGGGGCAGATGGCTGATTGCCTTCCTCCCTGACAGTCTTTAGAGGACATTTGGTCAGTTCCTTACTCGGATTCACACCCTGGAAGAACATCTCCTTTTCATTTGGCAGTTGATAAAAATCTTTGGAAAATAACCTCTTGTCTTCACATGCATTTTAGGCCTTGTGAATGTCTCCAGAATTGTAAGCATAAGGACTGGTGTCACCTACCACCAGTTTCATGGAAGACAGATGCAGGTGTGGTGTATCTTTACCTGCACCAGAACATACTGGTTATTAAGAAAATGTGGTGCCCTCACTGGGCCTGGAACATCCAGTTAAAAGCTTTGCCAGATAATCCGCATTAGGATTAGTGACACTGTGAATTAAGGATCTGGCAGCAATATTGGTTACTTTTTATGAGAGGCTACTCATTATGAGAGGCTGATCCCTAAATCTGCACATCTTCTGCCACTGCCTGGAGTTGAGAGTTTCGTGAGTTTTGCCTTGAAGGACCCAATTCTTTTACACTCAAGAAAGTCTCAGCCTTAAAATAACTTTGCAGCAAGAGCTGTGGGATATTGAGGCTACCTAAAAACTTGCAGGCATTTTTCTTAGCTTGCAAATGTTCAATAGCAGGAAATCTGTGCATTGCTGCATTGGTCTTGATTGAAAAGAGCTCTTTAAGGGGCATTCATTCTGGAAAGCAAGTTGCATTAGGAGGAGTAATCTGTTGTCAACCTTCAGTTCTGACTGTCAAAACGTGAGGTAAGCTTGCATTTTAGGGGCATGACATTAGCAGTGTGTATTGAGTTTGGGGAAAAAATATTGTCTGTGTGATGCTCACCTGCTCAGTTCCAGAAGGGTTGTCCAGATGAAACATAGTTTAATACACCATGACTTGCCATGTCACCAATTCTTCATCTGCTGGATAGCTGTTCTGCAGGCTCCGAACACCTTCTGTAAAGAGGTAACAATGTTGTGATGTTTAAGCACAGTGGTGCTAAAAGAAAGAACCTTCTGAATGTAGAGTTCACCCAAAGAGGAACAGCTCAGTGGCAGCAAAGGAGGATCTTCTGCTTCTAAACTGCACATTCGGGAGGACACAAGTTGTGTGAATAAGTGCCTCCTATGACCCCTTGTGCAGATTTTAGAAGTGACCTTTTTCTACAGAAAAGCAAGCCATTATTTTATTTTTGATACCTTAAAATGTGTATGAGCTATATTTTGGGTAGGATATACTGAACCTGTGAAGAGCAGGCACATTTAAATTTTATTCTGGACAGTTCAGTTAATCCCTGCAAAACCGAAGCACTGTAGACATTAATTTTTCATGCAGCTAGCTCTTTTGGAACATATCATCACTAGTTACTTAAAATTTAATCTATTTTTAATAGAAAAAATATACTGGAATATGAAACATGAGGTAACACATTATTGTTCTGTAGAAGACTAAGCTTTTAAAGATAGAACTGTAGTCTGGAAACAGACTGAAAACCATAAAAGGTTGTGTTCAACATTAAAAGTAACCTACATGTTCACCAAAGCCTAAATCAACTCAAAAGAGTAATTATTCAGTGACTGTAGATTCCCTTATTTTGTTATTTGCCATATGTTTAGTATTCATTACAGCACATTATTAGAACTTGGTATTACCACAGTATTCTTTCCTTTGTAGCATCATTCAGCAAATTCTCATTTTGAGGTAATCGGAACTTTTTTTACTTCCCTTTTGCAAAACCTGTTTTCATCAGGTCTAGCTAATTGCCAACCACTTCCTCTACCTCCACTTGATTTCACTTCCTGCGTTTTATACAGGTGATATCCACAACTCTATTTTTTACTTTTGTTTTTAATGAAATGCAAACTTTGAAATATTGTTACCTACAAGTGGGTGTATGCACGAAAGCAAAACGGCTACTTCTCTTTCACTTTACAAAGCAAACTGCCAGATTTAAAATGTTTCCTAATTAGGGACTTTACAAGAGTCTAAGACAAGATGTGTTTGCTTATTTCCACTGCAAAGTCAATTATAAATATGCAAAATTCAAAATGTGGTTGACCAAGCCACACTTAGCAGAAATAATAAGACTCCAGCCAATTAAAAGACAAAAAGGTTCAGTTCTCAGTTTTCCATCCAATGTATTTCTAATGCTGACACAACAACAGCTGTGAACTGCCAGAGTCATCACAGAGAGGGAGATCAGTGTAGCCCCTGCCAAAATGAAGGATCTGGCCAAAAGTCAAATGTTCTTGCCACAATTTCTCACACAGAGGAACCAATAAATTGGAATCCTTATATTCCTTAGTAAATTTCTTGTAGGAATATCAGTCACTTGAAAATGTAGCTTAAAATTGCAGGAAGGCTTTACTGCTTTAAAATCCTGCTGATTTTGTATCTTATCCTTATAACATGAATATCTGGGTATCTTTTTGCAAACTGAACACTTAAAATTTTTAATTGAATCTATATAAGCATTGTTTTTTAGTGTTTGTCTCATATTATAATCATTACGTGAGAAACATTAAACCAGACATTTGACTTCATTGATCTTTTCGTGGACTAACAGTACAGGGAGTCATTTTCTGCCTAGACTAATTAACTGACAGACTAATTCATTGATTAGGTTCTCCATAGCATAGTTGGTATCGACAAACACTGAATCTTTTTCCATCAGTTGTATTAGTTTGCACCAATTACTTTGGCTGTTTCACTTAAGCAATTATGATGGCTCAAAAGCAACAATCAGATCCTCAGCTGGTGTAAATCAGGCTCTCTGCTGTGCACTGCTGCGCTTCAGTACAGAGAGCTGTGCTGTTCTGCTCAGTACAGCTATAGGACCCTCAAGATTTAATAATTAGCTGGAAACAAACAAACACACCCAATAACATGGTTATCTAAGACAAAAACATACCACAATAGTCTATTTTTTTCCATCACTGTAATGAAAAATAGCCACATTAAAGTCTTGATTGGTGCGCAGTGTTCGTAATGTACACATAAACTTAAAATCCTATCAGAGTGATTAAAAAGCAAAAGTACTTGCACACACAAATAATCATTCTAATTGGTCATTTGCACAGCTACACATAAATCCAACAGACTCATACCTTCCATGTGTAGGTTATCTGGAAATCAGGTCCTAAGAATATTATGCTGTCAAGCACACACTGCCTTTCAGATGTATAAAACATAGGCCTGCCATTTTAGTAAAATTGGTGAAATCTGTGTTTAGACATCTGTAATTTCTGATATATCCAACTTGCTGGGCTTTTTTATGAGAGTGTAGTGAGTCATGCATAGCTTTCTCCTTTTTGAATCAGTGCTGAAACAATGTCCTAATACTGGCTGTTGATCTCATGCATTTCTGCGAGTCAGACATAAGATTAAAGTCTTGGGCACCTTATTTCAAACTTACAGATGGAACACTTCCAGATTTCAAAGAAATGAAAAACACTGAACTGATCTTTAAGCTTATGATAGATAAATTTGTTTCCTTCAGGACGAGGTCATTTTTATTAAAGTTTTTTCAGGCTTGAAAGGTGTAAGTTGATTTAAAATTTCCATTCATCTCTGGCCTGCTCCTCCTAGAGTATTATAGAAGGAAATCAGTCTGTGCAGGAAAATGTCTTCATGTTCTGGATCTACCTCCCAGCTCTGAGCAACTGAGGGCATTGAATACAGGCATCAGTAGTTCCTGCGTTTGAAGACTCTAATCCATTTTTCTCATCTTTGCATGTGAAGATAGAAAATATGCTCTCCAGAGACAACAGCAGCGGAAAGAGGATGAAGTCAAGAGCTTTTAGTACATCTTAAATGGCAGCCCTAAGAATGCTAATCTGAGAAGATTTTGCTGAGGCAGTTTCCTCACACTGTTCTTTAAGACCAATTACTTCCTGTGTACTACATGCTCATGGAGACTTCCTCTTTGATGCATGGTGTAGGGTAAAATAAAGTGCAGAGTCTTCATTAAAATGACTGCTGCTTCCCAGCATGATTGAAGAGGAATTCCTGTGTGTCCTGTCAATGACATTTGCATTTGCCCCAAACCCATGCAGATGCCAATGTACAGCCCCCCCTCCCCCCACCCCGCCGCTTTTTTTCCTGCTTAACACCACATCATTCAGCATAGGAACTCCATAGGAAGCAGAGGCATATGCAAACAAAAGTATATGTGGAGAATGGAGTCCAGAAAGAATGTGTTCTTGCTACAAAGGGAGAGGAGGGGAGAGGAAAAGTGGCTTTTATACATATATAGAACATACTAAATTATGTGCAGTCCAGAATTCAATGACATGTAATTAAAAAAATTCCAGCACAAATTCCATTTCCATTTCTCACCCTGGTATTTGAAATGGAGGATTTGCTTTGAAAATATTATAGTGTAAATAAGCTCCTATATACTAAATGTGTTTTAGGCAATCTTTTTTTCAGTGCATCTCAGTTATCATCATATATGAAAAGGGATGATCTATTCTCATTTTGTCCTATTTGCAGTATGTATGCAGTATCACGGCCTGATTCTGTTCACACGCCACTTTTATACAGGCAACTTTCCTTTATCATAGGATATACTCTTGATTAGCCTTACAACACATGAACAACAATTATCATAATGTCATGCAGAATCAGGCCCTCTAGACACAGAAATCTTTGGGACTCTAACTTTTCCATTAAACAAACAAAGCAAATTATTCTATTTGCAACATGTTTCTATACTTTTTGACATATCATTATCACTACTAATATTATATACACTGCAGGGCAAGCATGTGATTTTAAACTTTGTCAAATAACCTGCATTTGTCTTAGCTACATTTATACTGACATGCATTGCCAGGCAAAGGCCATACTATTGTTTTTTTTTTTTTTTCCCTTCTGGAGACAACATCACCTTAGGACTTCATTTGACCCTACTGCAGTCTGGAACACCTCTTAGTTAGACATCTAATCAAGATCCTCCCATTCACTATCTAATTTATTCCTCACGCAATCAGGTATCTGCAATATATCAGGCTGATGTGATCTTCACATAACACTGACTATGTTCTCCAATTAGCTTGGAGGACCCTGATAGACAGACTGACCTTGGTGTTGTCACTTTCAATAGACCTGAAATCCAGTTCACATAACTGCATAATTCCAGCCCAACTTTCCACTGCTGTTTCTCCTGGATGCAGTATCCTTCACCTTCTGCCAAAAAGTCTTGTAGAGCTTTCAGCATTTTCAAACAATTGGTCTATTCCACCTAGAAAAGGACAGAAAATGACACCTCAACAGATGGTTAAGCCTGATTAATGTCAGATACAGTAAGATGAAAAACATTATGTAAATGTGGCATCATTGGCATTAACTGTGCTTATGCTTTTTAATTAATGAATTAAAATCTAAAAAAAAAAATGAGAGAGAGAGAAAAAATAAATCTGAAAGTAATTTATACTAATTCACATAGAAATCTTCTCTGTAGAGGAAAACATTCCAGAACCTTAAGACCTGCAAGCCGTAGATTTCTATTTCCAGCTACAATCATGTGGGGCAGACTCTTTTCTATTAGTCCTACAATGATATCTCACTCCTTTTGAAACATCTGCTCCTGTCCCAGTCGGAGAGAAGGTGTGGGTGATGCAGGATGGTTGCCTAATATATTTCTAAGGCTTTGGCACAAGCTCAGCTCTCAGCATGGACAGAAACAGCAAGTGAGGCTGCAGCACCCTGCCAAAGCCACAGTGACCCCGTAGCCCTGCTCCTCGCCAGCGCCTGATTGCCCTGCACAAGATGGATGTACAAGATGGTGCTCTGGCTTCGGGGCCTCTCGTTCCTGGGGCACCACCGCTCCGGCCGGCCCACCCTGCTGAAGAGCCTTGAGCCAACACGGCTGCCACACGCAGCGTTTGCAACCAGCCATTCAGCCCATGGCTGCGAGGTGCGAGAAGTTCAGATTTAGGCACTGAGCGGCTCAGATGGGATCCAGTTATTCTGGTTTTGGGATCTGCAAAGAAGAACTGCATGCGTCCATCCTTCTGCTTCACACTTACAGTTATCGTTATTCAAAACATTTTTCTTTGTCTCTGGATAATTTCAAAACAGTATTTTTCTTTATGAACCTTATGCAAGAGCAGGAAATTAGCTTAACAGAAAGCAAGAAGAAACTCTAACCATGGCTCAGTCCATCTCAGATTCCGGATTACGAAGATTTCACTATCAGTTGCTTCAGCAGAACTCACAGCTCATCAAAACCACCAAATGTTTAAATCAGTTGCATCTCAACACATAGTAGTCCTATTGCTTTCAAAAATAAGCTTGGAAGCTGCTAGAAAAGCAGCAAAATTTGAATGTATCATTTACTATTATTGTTTTCAGCATAAAATTTCATTCTATCTTCAGAGTTGCATTAAGAAACAATCACTGAAAAGGGTACACGGTTCTCTAATTTAGTTTTCAATAGGTGATGAACCAAATGGGAGGTGTTGACCACACTAGGTCACAGAAAAGTCATTTTGCTAGACTTTTTCTCAACTCTGACAAGTTGTACATTAAATAAGGATGATCCTACACAATTTCTATCCATGCAAAAACTTGGTTCCTTATTATTGTTGAACACAGCAGAAATCTGACTGCTCAATCTGAGCAACTGTTTCTCAATCAATAATTGAGTAACTTAAGGTCCAGATCTATACAAAGTTATTGATATTTTCACTAAAAATGAATCAATATGAACAGGGTAAAGCATCTGAGTAAGCCTTTTTAATGGCAGTGTTTTGGCTGTGAGAAGTAAATTAATTGATTAAACGAATGACAAATATTGGATAACCAAAGTAAGTCTTTTTCACACTTTCACAAACCTTTTAAGCAACCTATTTCAATTCTTTTGTTTTCCTTGTC
Source organism: Tinamus guttatus (assembly GCF_059628265.1). Classification (NCBI taxonomy): domain Eukaryota; kingdom Metazoa; phylum Chordata; class Aves; order Tinamiformes; family Tinamidae; genus Tinamus; species Tinamus guttatus. Next base: position 588,534 of record NW_028288776.1, read on the forward strand.
TTTTTCTTCAACTTTATATTTTTTTATAGAATTTGCAGACCTTCCTGTGAGCATGCAACACAAGCTATGTCTTTTTTATTTTACATTAATATGGAGAGTGCAGGTGAAATGTGAACAAGAGCAAGCTGAAACTTCTGTAAGGAAAGGTATTTCTGGGGTGATAAAAGGATCCTGTGGGAAAGGCAACCGTGAGAAAAATAAGACCTACTGGGAGATTATAAGGGAACAAATCTATTGAGATGTGAATTGGTAAGAAAGAGAAAATTATAGGTATGCCTTTGATTTTATGGCTATTTTTTTCAGGATAGGTCTTTTCCATCATCTTTATTAGGAAATGGATTTCCAATGACTCCAAAGAAGTGGAATTGGACACAAAGGCAAAACATTCTAGCAGGAAAGGGCTCTTCCTAGTAGTAAAGGAATGGACAGTGAAGGTAGAGCATCTCTCTCTAGTTCCATATTAACTGCACAAAGGGAGGGGAGAGATGTAAATGGTAAGTGGGACAGTAAAAATGTCACCTACATTTGTCTAAGCATCTTCCTGGTGGACGACACAAAGTTACTCTTCCTAATCACATTAGACTGTTCCTTTCCTTCCATGTTCCCTTTTACATTTTCCTCTGTTTTATTCAACTTTATAGTTTTTTGCAACTAAGCAGATGGTTTTTAATTGCAAAGGAGCAAGTCCAAGTGCATAAGCCTTGCGCTGGCCCTTTGTGTGTATGCAGCTATTGAGGGGCAGTGTAGGGTTTGGGGCCATTACTTTTGTTACTGGTCATAGACTAATTCTCTGCTGCCCTGTATCTCCTGTGCACTATTGTTAGGACTTCCATTTTCTGTTTTTTTTTTCCCTTAAATGGACGCACATTCTCATCTGTAAAGGTTGAAACTCTACTTTCCCTTCTGCCTCTGCCCTGCTTGGAATTGTATGTCCCCTGTGGTGTGCAGCTCAGTAGTGTTCACTTATGTAGTGATAAGGATAAAAACAGCAAGTGAAAAGAGTGAATGTGTGACAGAAAAGAAAATATTGAACTACAAACGACCTCGAAACTGCACAAAGCATGCTACAGGCAGACCCTGCTCATAAATAAATATTAATCTGCCTTACATGTAAGATTGATAATTGATGTTGGTAAGGTTGCAAATGTACTTTTTAGTGTAAAAATGTTTTCCCCTTTCTTTTTTTAATTAACATTCAGCACTTTGAAATCTCATGTCCCATTTTAAGCACTTTGGTTATCTTAAAAAAAAAACCTATTTAATATTTATATAGCAAAACCTAATGATTTCTGATGTGTTTCAGTTTCCATCATAATCTAGTATTGCAATTCTAGTCATAAAGTGTAAGCCTCTGTAATTGTTCAACAAGATGGCACAGAAACTCTCCAGCAGAAGTAGATATGACTTCTCCATATCTAAAACGGTAAAATCACATTGCTTGACACTAACAAAACTTGGTTATTTCAGAGCACAGCTTATGAACGAATTAGCCAACACTTACAGCTCCCTGAACTGGCTTAAATATTATTTCACAGACCTCCAAACCTATAAAAGCAGCAGGAAAGAAAATAAAAATCAGGGCGAAAAGCAGAGGGAGAAAGCCTACATGAAATACAAGAAGCTGGTCCACAGTGCTGGGATTTTATCTTGCATCTCCCTCAGTGGGGGATTTTTTCTTGCACGAGGTCTATTCCCATCCTATATGTAAACCTACATGGGGCAAGAACGAGGGCCTTCGCACCCGTTTCCAAACGCGGAGCCCTTCGTTTGCAGTGCTGAGTTCAGAAAGGAGATACGTGGTGTGCAAATTAGGTATCCTCAAGTTCTAACTTTCCTAGACCTACTTACTTTCCCTCAGGAATATATGACATTAAGGGATTCTCCACTGGTGTAACTTGCATGCTGAGAGCAAGATTGTGTTGTGCCCCTTGCTCTGCCACGTGGGGAGTCCCCTGCTGCCTTCCTGCAGCTGCTGAAGGCCACCACATGCTCACAAGTCCCCATGCTCCCGGTGCCCTAGGGTGCACAGAGATTGCTCATGCTTGTTCTCCACGGCGGGGAAAAGCAGCTGATACGACTGGGGAAACCGAAACCATGGAGACAGTTTATTGAGTATTGGCAGCAGTATTATAAGCCACCTGTGGAAGCTGTATTGGTGTCACACCTTGGTTTCAGCCTATGGTCTAGTCTTGGCAGGCAAATGGTGTCACTCATACAAGCACATTAACTCAACTGAGGTGGCCATACACGTTGCAAGATCAGGTGTTTACCCTTCCAGTGTGCTCTGAGGCTGCCACATACCTCATTGGTGGGACAGCCTTGGTATCCCTATCCTGAGCCTGAGCTCAGAGAGCCTGGACATCCCATCTTCACTCTAATGCAGTGCATTTCTGAACCTTCCCCTAGGGACTTCCATTCTGCTTCACCTTGATACTGCAAAATAACCCAAATGCTGGAGGCTGCACAGAAAAACATAAGCTGCAGGATGCTCCTGAACACAGTTGTTATGGCTCCAGTGTGAAGGGACTACTCACCTTACATATTGCATCGTTCCACTAACTTTTTCTTGCTTTCTCTTTTCATTCTTGCCTCTCTTTATATAAGTTGGGTTCAACCTGCATTACACAGAGTCATATTCAGTTTAGAGTCAGTGTATGTACTGGGGAAAGTACACTGGGTAGAGCACCACTCGAGTGTCCTTTCACACCCTGACACAGCCCAGTTGCCTTCCCATAGGAAAACTGGCTATGCTGGTGTAACCACTCTAAAACCAAAGCAAAGTCAGCCCTGGATAATGAGGAGATTTCCGATTTCACTGCACAGCTTTAGTTAAGTCATCACATTTACACAGACATTTTATGACACGAGATAACACTTAAAGGGCAGTTTACATCCCCATATTGTCACAGAAGCAATTGTCAAAAAAGAAGGAATTTAAATAAATGTAAAAGGCATGTTGAGGAGCATGAAAGAAAGGGAATGGTTGTGCTATCCTGGGTTCTGTTTAGACACACTTACATCCATGGAAGATTTCTGATTATGTACTTAGAACCTTCCCATATACGCAGATCCTCCAAACTTCTTTGCCCTATCCTGGGAGTAAACTCAGTATCAGAGGGGATGAATGAGTTATCTAGTCATTTTTCCCAAAGCATTTTTTAAAAAATTGCAAGTAGTAACTGCTTCTTCTATACAAGCAGTGAGGCATCCTTTTAGTAACACTACCCTCAGCCTCAGAGTCACAATGCATTTCTTATCCTTTATTGCTACTGTAAAGCTGACATACTGGATAGAATGGGGCAGGTGAAGGTTCTCTAGATATTAAAATTTCCATTAATGGATTTTGTTCTTATGCATATATTTAAAAATTGAAGGTAGAACAAGTGGTGGCTGCACATAAAGGCAATTTTTTTTTCACTATGAGGATAATTAAGCATTGAAACAGATTGCCCAAAAGGCTGTGGAATCTCCATCCTTGGAGGCTTGCAAGATCCCCTTGGACAGAGCCTGAACAACCTAATCTGAATTCAGTACTGTGCTTGGAGGTGTTTGGATTAGAAATCTATCTTTTCCAGGGTCCCTTCTAATCTGAATATTTGTATGTACATACATATATCGATCCATCAGTTGAAGAATCAAAATGATCTAGTAAAGGCCTTGTGATATCACACACTTTGAAGCAGTCCACGGAATTTCCAAAGACAGGCTGTTATACAGACTTCCTACAGAAACACTGCAGATGCATCATTATCAATAAGTTTATACTCATTTCCATGGAATCCTATGTGTTGAGATACAACAATATCATTGCAGTTTCTTAAAGATGAAATCCTTGATTTTTGCCCAATGAATCAAAGAAGGCAAAAACATTTCTGTTTTTCCCTTTGCAGAAAACAAAATATATTATGATGGTATTAGGAAAAAAACAATTATATTTTTTGTCAAAATCCATTAAAACAATGCTTCTTAACTGTACTTCCGTTCTCAGTGCTTTTAAACAGCTTTTGTTATTAGCCAAATGAAATACCATGCAGTAAAAATCTCTTGTGCCAGATTATCAGCTATTTCAACTAAGTGTTAAAATCTCCATCACTTTCAAAAATGAATTATGTTTCCTTTATCAAACTTGCATCAACATGCCCATCAAGCTGAGATGGAATAGACTCCTTAACAGTACAGAGTAGGTGCTGCTATTTGTGATTGCAAAGACACAGATACAGCTATACTGATCTCCACATGTATCTGCAAAAAGGTTTTATTTTCAGTCAAATTTTTAGAATAGTTTCTCCTACTACAGACTACTGTAAATAAAATTTCCATTTTAGTCATTTTTTACCCAATTCTGTTAATTAGGAAGTCTCCTTCTATTTCATGTGAGAATCATGAATCATCATATTTTGTCTACCTGGTCTCATTTATGTATCTTTCAAAATATTTAAGCAATGACATGCATATAGTAAAGGTGGGGAGGCAGAAGTAGAAATGTCACTTTTAACCATGACTCTGTGAAGTCACAACGGAGTCTGCTCTATAATTTGTAATTATGCAATGGCACAAGCACACAAAATCTGACATTCTAATAATGTCGTAAGGTATTGGAAGAACAATGACCACCCAGGTACAGTTTCTCCCTCTGTAAACAATGAGGATTCAGTCCTCCATAGCCTGTGCTTACTGCTTCAGATGCTGGAAGAGTATTTTAGAAAAACGCAGTTCTGCCTTTAGATGATAACATCTAAATTTCAGTAAGATCCCTTAAAGTGATTGGTGTTAATCTTTGCTGTGAGAATGTAGTTATTTTCTGTAGTCTGTAAGAGGTGAAATAAATGTGCTATTAAGATGACTCATGGCATACAGATACAAGAAAATCTGCCCAGTTCATTTCTGTCTAACCCAGAGAAATGGACAAGCTAATATATCAAATAAATTTCACTGATGAATGTCAAAACTGTGATGCAATACAACCCTATAGAAAGCACTGTAAACACCATCAATCTTTCTAAAGGCAAGGCTAAGACAAAAATGTTATTACCATATCCAAGGACGAAGCTGGTATGTGCACTTAATAATACAGAAGAACCATCCCATCACAATTTTGGTGAGAAATGAAAACTCCAATAAAAAGTTTTTTTTTTTTACAAGGTTCCTAAAGGAAATATATTCATCATTTATATACCCACCTAGTAACTGGCAAGAGAAAGTGTATTTGCAATCTGGAGAACACACAAGATAATTTAGGATGACAACTGACGTCAGTGGGAGCTGCACATGAGCAGCACCTCTCAGGGTTTTGGGTGGTGAATACAGCTTGTTTCCAGAGCTGGGTTCCAGTACTCCTGGAATACCTCTGATGCACCAAGGGAAAGACTTGGACTCCATAAATGTAATGACAAACTTCACTTCTTTGATAGAACTCTGATCTAAATCATGGCCCATATTTAATACCAATAAATAAAATGTCAGTTCAGGGCACCCAGCAATATCTCATTTCTCGTTAGTACTGCAAACGTACCAAACAAATCAGAACTGGCAGAGACACTGCTCCTACAATCACAGCTCTGAATACTTCAGAACCAGAGAAATCAAAGGTAACCCAAATAACAACATAAATAAGGTTGGCAGAAAAGGACTAATTATGGGGAAGGTTGTGGTGAAATTAGTATTTCAGAGATATTCCGTGTTACAGAAGTGTGAACTTCTTACTTCAGGGTCACCAGGCTTTTAAGAATGTCACTAAATCCAAATGACTCTAGAATTCATTCTGAAAGATAACAGAACTATTGGATGAGAACACCTACCCACCTATGTCATCAGGAGTCTAGAAATTTTGTGGAGCCGAGGAGTTTAGATTCTGCCCTTAGTTGTTCACACACGAAGAATAATTGCAGCGTCTTGGACAAAAACAGCTTGTTTAAAGTAACCTAAGAAACATGAAGAAATAGAAAGATTACAATCAAGAAAAAAAGTTATGCTGCCCATGACAAAAACATGAGGTGGGAATACCACATCATACCTGATGTTTTTCATTAAATTATTATTTCTGTAATAATCACAGAGTATACTTATAACGGTAGTGAGACCTTGACATGAAAATGATTCTCTTCTTCAGCTGAATGAAAGGCATGCTCTGCTGTGGTAGACCTTGATGGGGTATTATTTCATCTTTCTTCCTTGGAATATGTTTAGCTTTTCCCTGCATGAAATTCCTACTAATATGGAATACTGGAATGCCAATGTGACTTATGTGGGTAATATGGGGCAAGAAATTTCCAGAAGTTTTGAAATAAACCAGGCCCCTTAGAAAATAAAACCAGATCCCTTATTTTAAACTTCAAGGCGTAAGTGTTCTATAGTGTGAATCAGGTTCAGTCACACAGAGTCAGCATTCGTGTATACACACTTTACATAATGTCCAGATGTTCTGCGTAGCTTCTCTGCTTTCTTTCTTTCTTTCTTTATGGGACCCAGTTTTGAACTCCTTTGGAGTCAACAGCAAAACTTCTACCACATTTTAGGGAAGCAGAATTAGGATATAGCTTTCACACCAAACTGCCTGGGACAAAATTTCCCCTACTACAAAGATGAAATTTATTAAATCTGGGCTCTGAGTTTGTGGCACAGATTTGAGACTAGCATAGTGTTAGATTTCTTTTAACATGACTAGATCCATGAAGCGTGCATGTGTGCCTGTGTGTCCCCTCTTGTACTCATTTCTATTGCATTTCACATTTCTGTCAATATAGCCTCCAATATTTGAACCCACTGATAGAACAGATGCAGTAATTGCAAACAGCTGTAAAGTATTACTCATCTTGCTAATCAAAATGACTTTCTGCTAAATAAACCATGAAAAAAGCTTTTCCACCATCAGTGAAGTGGAGTGGAAGTGATATAGACTGTAGAGAGTCCACCATGGAAGTAAAATCAACAGATCAAATTTTCCTACAACAATGATTCTATGTGCTAATGCACATTTCCAAAACTGTTATAGAAATTTCTCTGTGTTTAGAAAAATGAGTTTGTGTAATGACACAAATGTTCCTCCAGGTATTTTACATGATACCTCCAGTTACAAAGAGCCTTGGAGACTGCTTTATGCTTTCTCAAGATACATAGTCTGAAGGGAGATAATTGCCCATGTGAATTTTACTGGATGTGCATTGCATACTATATTATTTTTCCGAGTCAGAATAATGTACATCTATAGCAAATGTGATAAGGTGACCATTTCTAAGCTTGTGGAAAGTACTGGAGAGGCAGAAGGGTCTCCAAAAATATGTTTGAGAAAAATCTCCTAAGCAAAACTCATGGGTGATAACTTTGGTCTTTCATTTGCCTGTCCCCTAATGAGAAAGCTCCTTTTCTAGCTCATTGTGTTTCAGTTATCCTATTTTCTAAGTCATATTCTTTAATTCTTAAAAATGCTATTAGAAAAGATATCATCTCTGGTTATATACTCTTTCTCTATTCCCTTATGCCACTTAAGCACTTATTGCTGTGGGCCACTCCAGTATAAAACACTCCAGAGGAAACAACTTAGCCCTGAGTTATTTCTCTCATTTCTTTGGGTCACACCAAATTAGGAAGTAAGCAATCTTCTCCCACAGCTTGCTGGTACCATAAATGATTTGCCAGGACACTTAACTCTTCATTATTGAAATGTAACTGCAAGTTAAAAGGCATATAATTTACAGATGTGCTAATTTTTGGAGTATGATGAGCTTGCTGCTATCAAGTTTACATATCTGCAGCCTATGGAAGAAAACAGAAGATGAATGAGATGCATATCTGATTATAGCACAGGACCAGAAAGAACAAATATGCTTTGTCTCTTTATATTTTCTACCAGTGGGACATCTGGTCTGCACCCAAGGACTCGGCAGATTCTCTAGACCTTTCCTCTCCAGGCCTTTCCACTCAATTTTTCCTTTGCTTCTCCTTTCCTAGGTCTTTCCTCATTTCTTTTCATAGATCCCTCTCTCCTGTCACAGCCATCTACTCAAATTCAGTGTTATGGCTGCTGTAACAGGACCTAGTCACACACAGGATACTCCAGGAGAAGCACAGCAGAACAGGTGCCACAGGTGAAAGAGACCTTGCCAGGGAGAGACAAAGTCACCGTTTCAGGTAACAAAGTCTACAGGTTGCCACTATCATCAGATACGTCACCAGCACTGAGCAAGGCTCAGGTAACTGCACATCTCCACCTCCCCTCAAGCCTGAACGTGTGCTTAGTGGGCTACATAATCCTCACTTCTGCTCATCACTTCTATTTTAGATACGGTTGCACAATCTGAGAGTTTCACAGCTTTTAAGGCATTCCTCTCAGGATTAATATTAGTGGTAGCACAGTAGTAGTAGTAGCAGCCACATTTTACAAATGAATAGAGGGCTAAGAGGACCTTCCTGAGTGACTTGCTGTACATTGCTGTTGTCGTATGGGTCCTTCTCACACAAAGAATGAAGCTGCACTCAAAATGTAGTAAGACTCTGCTCACTCTCACTACCCTAACTGGAGGCTGCTCCAGAGCTTTACTGCTCAGATAGTTACATATGTCCTTCCCATTCCAAGCCTAAATTTATTTATACCTTTTTTTTGTCTAGGGTAACAAGTCTAAAAATGACATGGCCCATTTCTGCAACCAGCCATGCAGCAGAGCCAGGCACAGACCACAGCCTCTTAAGAAGCAGCAGTTTTCAGAGCTTTTCATCACTTACCTTCATGCAGGTTTTCAAGAAAGCCACATACACCTCTTAAATGCCCACGCACACCTTATAAGTCACTGCACAGCAATATGAGGTACAGAATTTCTTTTACACAACTTCTCTCCATCTGTGCCTCTCAAAACTGCCAGCAGCCCCTTGCTTTTCTCTTTTCTTTTCCCTGCCCATTAAATCACACATCTTTCACTCCCTAGTCTCTAAGAGATCTCCCACTGCTCTGAAAAGACATCATAAAATTCCACTCCCCATACCTTGCAGCTCCTTTTGTGGTGCTGTCCACACCATGGGCCTCATTCAGTCTCTATTCCAAATTCAGCAACTACCTTTCTAATATCTCAGAGATTGATGGGGTCTTTCCTGCTAGAGATTCTCAAGATGTAACATCCTCCCTAAAGTGTGAAAACTGAAAGAACAAGCTTCGATGTTAATGAAGAAGCATGAGACTACTCCTGAGACAGCCTGAAGAGAAGCAATGGAAGTTGCTACTGAGATAAATCTGGGATGCAAGAAAGGGAAGGGAATTTCAAGGAAAATATTTTCTTTGGAAAAAAAAATGAAAAGGAAAATTTACTTGAGAGTGTTCTGCCCCATTCCACTAATGTCACCACATTGAGGACCCAAGGCAGACTGTAATAAATACAAGAACAGCTGGCAGTAATATTCTGGTCCTCATTTAGGAAGAACTTCCTTACTTAAAAAAAAAGAAAAGAAGAGAAAAGAAGAGAAGAGAAGAGAAGAGAAGAGAAGAGAAGAGAAGAGAAGAGAAGAGAAGAGAAGAGAAGAGAAGAGAAGAGAAAAGAAGAGAAGAGAAAAGAAAAAGAGAGAGAGTGAGAGAGAACTTCACTGATAAAGTGAACTCTATACACTGCTGGTGTGGCATCCTGGAGAGAAAAAAAATAAGCAATATGCTCTTCACAGTCCATTAGTAATATTTGTGCTCATTACTGGTGAGATGTGTTTCACATAAAAGAGCCACTTGGGCATGAGGGGCACTTGAGGTAATTAAGAATGTATTTACATTTTACAGAGCCATTGATGCCCTTATGTCCAAGGATACTGTATTAAACTGTGCTCAGGGTATTTTTTCCCCATCAATAAATATTAAAATGGTTAACCTGCACTTGGACTGCTAGCTGCCTGTCATGGTCACGTGCTGTTAGCAAGCAATAAGAAGCAGACAAATGAATGTGTCAGCTGTAAAACAGATCTTCTGATCTATTTCTCTTTTCTGCGTAAGTTTCTCAAAATTGTAATGATAAAGAATAAATAGAGTTTTTGTCTTAATGGACTTTTTGTTAAAAATTATCTTGGAGTGATAGTTCATTCATTCAGTTCTAAAATATCTTCCTGTCTATCCCAAAATGTACTCAAGTACAAAATTGCCCCAGTATTGTGTGTCCATTTATTTAAGCTCTGCTTGTACCTCTTCTTTTTGTTATTCCAGGGTTCCTGCCAGACACAAATACAGAAACAATAAACTGCAATATAAGCTCATATCTCACATAATCACCTTAAGAAGTGCAGAAAAGTAAAAAGAATTCATCAGTTGAACAGGCAGTCTTCTATTGCAACCCTTGTTATTTAGACAAGTGCAGCTAATATACATAATGTAGCCATAAATAATTAAGTAAAATAAATTACAGCCCAACAAAGTCCACATTAAACAAGACAGGCCTTGCTGAAAGTCATGTGGGACTTACTATGTGAAGATCAAATTAAAAAATGAAAGAGTATGGCTAGCATGATCTGTCTGTTGCTCTGATTTTTAAAGATGATACTGAACCATAGTAGAGGCTATCTCCTAAGCCAGCTGGACCATGCCATTGCTACACTGAATCATATAATAGTGTGAAAAAGAAAACTGAGATAGAAACATAAGTATTGCATCATGCTTGTGTGAACTCTTATTGTCCTGGCTCACAAACCCCACAGAAAGAAAAAATTCCACCTAGAGCTGTAAATTCTCATCAGCTCAATTATTTCACATGTTGCAGCCCAGCTTAAGTTACTCAGAGCAGAGAATGGCAGATCCCTGGTGCATTCTTCTGTATCGCTGGACAGGGTGAAATAATAAATTGGTCATTGAGAAACACTCTCTGTTTCATGGAAAAAGAACAGCGTATTTCATATTCTTCTCTCGCGGCTGCCTCTTGATGGCAGTAAATGGTTTGCCACAGCTGCCATGTGCAAGCTCTCAGCAGACAGGTCCTGCAAGTAAGGAGAGTCTATTTCCATTTACTTTCATGTCACCTGCAATCCTTTCTTCCATAGTGGCCAGCGTCTCAACTTCCTCGCTTGCAAACAGGAACAAATGGCTCTGTGACCTGTCAGTTTTTCAAACATTACTTCCACCTGCATTTAACCTATGGCTTCAATGTATCAGGGGCCTTTCAGAGAGAAGAATCAGGCCACACTGGCCTAGCGCTTTTCCCCCAAATAACTGCACTGAGTCTCAAGGTAGGAGATGTGGCATTTAAGATATGTTCAATTGCCTTTCAGAAGTATCACGTCAGGTTTCCATGTTGCTCATTCAGTCTGCTTCCTCTCCAAGCAACTCACATTCTTCAAAACAAAACCCAAAATATCTCAAACCCCGAAACAGATACCACTCATTCAACTGTTTGGGTTTCTAATCCATCTGCTACTTCCATTAAAAAGAAAAAACAGTAATGATGCCATTTCACTATCTCAAATGCACTTTTTGGCTAATGAAGTGGCAGACCTGTGACACAGACTTCTTCATTATTCTTTAGAAAGATCTGTCTCCACATTCTACAGGTTTCCCACCTTGGACTAGTTTGTTGTGAAGAATTTATGGCTTGATGTTCAGAAGTTTAGCTCTTGCTAACATCACTGCCTCTTAAAACCTAAGCCCTGGTATTTCAGCACAGTAAAAAACACTTGCATTCAAATAGCTGAGAAATAACAGTTAAGAAGCTGCCTTGAAAAATCAGAAACTATCACCCAGAAGGGGATTCATCAATCCTACTCAGCTGCCACAGAACAGTTACTATGAGATTATTTCCTAGCTGGTTGCAGGGAATGAGTGCACATTAAGTGAACATGGTTCTTTTTGATTTATTTTGCATGCAAATCTGTGTATTTTGATTATCTGCAAGATTTTTCAGCCCAAGTGAGTGATCTTGCACTACCAGTCACAATTGCATGCCTGATGATAATTTGGGACTCCCTTGGGCCCAGCAGATGCAGGGCCTATCCTGTAACTGCTTACAGTGAAAGGCAACACAAAACCATCTCACTCCCTAAGAAGAAGATAGGACAACATTTCAGAACATGCATTTCGCACTACCCATTTTGGAGAGATGCTGGAGTATTCTTCACGAATCTGTCAGCTGTGCTGGTCAGCAAGGCTGCATGGATGCAGCATGAAAGTCTTCCTGTACTGCATGCACACACAGCGCCCGCGCAGGATCCTATTTACAGAGTTACTTGGGGCAGCTTCTCAAGAATTAATTAAAGGGCCTCTTTATGACTCTTAAGAAGCTAGCATGGCTGAGCCAAAACTGCTTAATGTCTTATATAGCATGACGGTGCATATTGTGAAAGATTTACAAATGAGGAGTGATTCCAAAGGATATTTATCACGTGATAGTGCTGGATATCCTTAATAATTTCTTAAATTTGCGGTTATTCTCTCCAGTAATTCATATAATGACATGGGTGAGGAACCTTGTAGAATTTATTTTTGGTAAGTATGATAAAACTGCCAGGCTATCTGCCAGAATTTATTTCTGATTTGTTTTGAGGTTCAAGAAACCCTACCAGTCAAAGATTCAAGTCATGGCTCTGTCAAAAGACATTTATATTACCCCTAAGCATTTCAATTATATAGACCAGACATAAATGTAAATTGTAAAATATTCAAAGATAAATCAGATAACATGTGGTGAATAAACTGTAGAACAGTAACATGAGCTTGCATGTCAGAATCTTTAAAAGCAGACACAATTAAGACATTAGGTAAAGAAATAAATATCCCATGAACATTTCAAAAGGCCAGCCACACTACATTTATTTTAATATTGTTTAACAGTAACACTTAATAAAGAGAACATCATGGTTGTGTGAACTAAATTTTCAGTCATAATGAATGCTACAAACTTAACCTCCCAAGTTTAAATAGGCTACAATGTCTTGGGAGAGATGTAAGAGAAATTATTTGATAAAGGTGACGGTTTTTCACACCTGAAAATAATGTTTTTCTTCCAGGCTCTCTTGATCAACAGTCAACAGCCACACATTACACATATAACTCAAGACCTTACAGCGTATACTTGTCACTACTTGCATAACTTACTGGGGACAGAGGATCACAGAGATTTTGAACATAATTTCCCACACTACAGGAGATTAAATAGACTACATCTGAAGAAGGCAAGAAGCAGCTACAGACCCTGACTAACAGAAAGTAAACTTCAACCAGTTTCTGCATCATTTATTCAAGACTTGGCTCCTACAAAATTTAGGTATATATATCCCATGTAGTGAGGATATTTCTTTAAGCGATTAATTGCATAGGAGTAGATTTCTGTCATGACTTTCTTGGAAGAGAAACTAAAATCTTTACAGATTCAGTTGCAGACCAACAATTTTACCTATATAAAGATTGATCGAACACTCACAGTTAGACTTTGTCATGTTCCCCTCGATTCATCAATAGAGAAGCAGCTGTGCTCTGAAAGCTTTTCTGGGGTAAAAGGCAACACTAAAGGGCATGCTAGAAAGAAGTAATCACTGTACCAGAACTGCTCCCCAGATCATTCTGCAGTGCTACAGTTCTCTTCCCCATTGATTATGTTTTCACATTTACTAAATAAGGAAATTAATACAACACTTTGAAAAAGGCACTGCAGATCTTTTGTGTGTTTGTGTGTGTATACATACCTGTATATATATGTAAGTTTACCACTGCATTCCCTGAAAAGGAATATTAGTAGCTCTACTGAGTGGTGTTGTCTTGCTACCATGATAAATGTGTATCCAGTGACTGATTTAATGTGAAACCCAGTACACATAAATCATGCATCAGCTTTTTGAAAAACGCCAACTTCCTCTAACATATAGAAAATATCTTCCCCCTGAATTTGTTGCATATTATGCTCTGTTCACCAGAAGGTACTAGTGGTATGCATTTCCTACAACATAAGAAAAATATATAAAGTAATATCCAAAACTTACCCAAAGAAAGATGGATGATTATTTGTTGGCTTTGGTGGTCATTAAAGAACACACTCAGACTGCAGGAAAAAAAAATCAGTTTTAATAATTAACTTTTTTAATTTTAATTTTTTTTACACCTTTTACTTATTATTATACGCATATCCTTATGTTAATACTCTGCATCCTTTGCTTGTAAGCACAGGTTCACTAGCATTAGCCTCACTTTTAGAGGCATATGAGGATTTGTTTTGGACAATGCTATTTTGATGCCAATGCTATTGGTAGTTCTCCACCCTAGGAACATACAAAATACTGAGGGAATGGATGGCAGGAATTAATCTGAAATGAGAAATGTTCCATTAGGATCAATTAAAACGGATCTTTCTGAGATGTTCCGTTTTTTTTCTTTTGTTTTCAGCTTCCAAAGTTTTTATTTTAAAACTTGTAAAAAGAAAACAAAAAGCTTTTGAACAATGGAATTTTTAGTTTCAAGAATATAAGAATAAAATATTTTGATTTCCTTTATCTCCTTTCCTCCCACCCCCTAAAAATATGATTATCACAATGAAAAAACAGAAAAGCAAACCCAAGTTGAAAACCTTTCCATATTTTCATAAAAGATTTCTTGCTGTTTCTCAAAGCGAGCGTACTAGTGAAAAACTGCCCAGACGCAGCAAAGACCTTATCTCGCCACCGGATCCTCTTCCAAGGGCTGGTTTACTTAAAGAAGCAGAAATTGTTGGGATCAAAAAGTCTCCTTGCTATTCACCTAGTAGAGAATGAATGGGATATTCTCCTTAAAGTGAGATATTCTCCTTAAAATCTGGATCTCTCTCCTAAATTCATTTAAGCACTCTGACACCTTGTTCAGTGGAGGTACAGAGGGAAAGAACTGCCTGAAGCCAACCTGGAGCACAGGTTCATGGGCACACGGTTTACTTTTACTGCTGAATGCCTGCTCACAAGGAGCACACAGCTACCCCAGCTGTAGCGCTGCTTGTAGCACCAGTAATTCCAGGGACAGCCAATTCTGAAGCAATATCAAAGAGCACGCTGTTCTTTGCCTCCTGCAATGTGCACGGGAGGAGATGGTCCACACGGCCTCCTCGAGTCAGTGACTCCCAGCCTTGCTGCTCCGTGCATGGAAGGGCTGGAATCGCAGGCCTGCCGGGTCTGAGGGAGCGCGGTAGGCCGGGCAGCGCCGCTGCTCCCAGGCAGCGGCTGAGAGGCAGATGTGCTCCTTCCCCAAAGGACTGGCATTCCGGGTAAGCTCCTCGGCAGGCTCAGAGGGACCTGACTCTGGAGAGTCTCCTAGTGCATTTATACTGAGGAAATACGGATAGAGGGATTACAGTGCTGCGCTTTTAAACTCAGACTTCAGTACTTCCTCTCCCACTGCCTAACTATGTGTGTATGAGCCAGACACAGTCCTGCCCAAAACACATCAACAGTCCCTCTTCATGCAACCCAGTGCTAGAGCTGTTTAGTCACAGGACGCTGCATTTCCTCCTGTAAATGATACACTTGCTTCTTCTGGTTAGTTCCTCAAGTGAAAAAAACCAATGAGCCTAAGAGGTTTTATGCTTGGTGCTCAGAACCGACTCGAGCAGAGCTGCCCCTGTCCTCACTGACCAGAGGGGTCCTGTTTATGCAAGACCTCCACAAGCCCAATCGGCACGTTTAAGAACATGTGACACGATACAAAGCACCAACTGATCACAGAGCTATGTTCTTCATTAAGAAATAGGAGCTGCCCTATATTAATGGTTGCCATACCAGACATTTCAGTGTCTGGATGAGACACATTTGAAAGGAAGTGTGAGCTCATACATTAGTCTAAACATTCTTCATATTTATAACGTGCCCAACACAACAGTTTCTGAATGCTACAAATATCAGGAAAAAAAAATCACCACTATCATACTTACAAATTGAAATTTATCTATTATTCAAGGTATTCATTATCAATAAGAGAAAATATTTTATATATATTCATATATTTAAAAAGTACTGTGTATAGGAGGGAACCTGCATATTCTGCTTTAACACTCCAAATTTCTACACCTTATGAGGATAGCACTACTGTGTCTATGTTATAACTACTCTACTGCTGAACAAAACATTGTATGTGTGGTATATATTTTCCTTGGTTTCATTTACCATTTCTATATGACTCACTTTAATACATTAAAAAATGATACTTCTGTGCAAGTTTATCCTTAATTTATAAAATGCACTAAGTATAAAATAATTAAACAACAATATTTTGCAGGCTGACATTCAGTCAAACCCTGAAATAAGAGACCTAGTGCCAAACCTTGAAACTGTAAGTCTTTTTGACTCTGTCACATAGAATAATTGGTAAGTGCAATGCTTTCATGGTGGTACAGAAAACAGTATGGGGGACTAACCCCCAACAAGTACAGGGTCAGTATTAACAACCTGGTAAAGATACTATAACACTGCTACTATTAATAATTAATTGTACAAGAAATCTCAATAAACATTAAAGTTATTTGCTAAAGAAATGTGTGCCCAATGGTATTTTGTGAGTGTGTACGCAGACTACTCGATTTAAATCAGAGACATGGAGATCTGTTTTAGTCAATCTTGCTTTTTTTCTCCTCAGAGTTGTAGAATTATAAAGTGCAAATCTGCTTAAGTTGGGCTTTTTTACATTTATAAGGGCTACACTTGATTTAGCAATACTATTTTTATGTGTAATGACATATACACATTTATTATACATTCTGCTAATCTTCAGGCTTGCATTTTGACAGGATTAGGAATTTATACAATATATAGACTTTAGGCTGCACATTAACACTGAGGCACTTCAATACATTTGTTTTTTTGTAAGCTAAGACTGGTATTTGAAACAATCATTTTGTATTTCCTGCTCTCTGAACAATGAACCACAGTAATCCTTCTGATGGTAATCACATTACTTTCTGTTTAAGATTACATTGTGTTTGTACGTTTATGGTGTCACTTAAAACAAAATCCAGCAGGTTTTCTTTTTAGATATCTTTTCGAAGGAACAGAAGTGAATATTTTAAGAAAATGACATAGAAACTGAGTTTTCTAAAAGGTGCATACTTCCCAGTATGTATTTTATAAATATTTAAATGAAAGATGATCAGAAATGTATAAATAATTGTGTTAACGTTTTAAAAACTGCAACTGTGTTCTACATCTCAGTAATAGATTTCCATACTGAAAGGATTAAAAGGCTTCCATTTGGTGAATGTAGAAACTGTTGGGTTTTTGTTTTTCCAATACAGCGGGTTGCATCACCTTTTCTGATGCATAGACTACTTAAATATGATATTCACATCTACAGTTGGCACATAATGGAAACTGACAAAATGATTTCATTAAAATATTAATGCAGAAATTCACAACATTGGAAACCTTCAACAGTTTCATTTCAATCACAGTAATGAGAAAAGTTGGTATTAATTTGCATGAGAATGGCAATTTAGTGTGGCAAGAGAGAGCTCCAACTGCATCCCTGCAGTTTATTGCCTTAGGTTTGCAAACTGCTTTAACAGCCATCAGCCAAGAAATGTACATGTCATCTGCAAATCACAAATCACAGATCTTGACTCGAGTGATTGCACAGGGAGAAGTGCTGAAGGGTTCATAGTGGCCAGAACAAGACTTAAAAGTGATGTGAAATAGGGAGCAAAAAGGGCTGCAATTGCCTTGGAGCCTAAAATAGACTGAGCTTCAATGCCATGGAAAAAATCACCAGCTTCTCCATCATTTCTTTAAAGGTCAGAATTTTTGTAGGTGGATTGGGAGCGCAGCGGATTGCAGATGCGTTTAACAGCAGGGTATTTTCCGCTGCCATGACCAGTTAAGGAAGATTTTCAAAAACACATCTGCTGGTAAACAGTTTGGCTCTTCTCTGGGTCATCTGCCTTATCTGTGCTCATTGCTGCATGAATTCTTACCTGGATAAAGTCCCAAACCTCACATCAGTCAAAGTTAGGCTTTCAGTACAGTCCATTACATTTTTTAGAGGTACCTCCGTGGCTTTCAGTTGGTTTATGATGTGGGTCTGCTTCTTCACAAATGTATGAAGCACATTAGCAACAGAGACAAAGCATGTTCTTTCCCTACTTGCTGTTCACATATCATCCATCTGAAGGCAGGGCACATGACAAAGAATAACAGGACTGAGGGGGGAGATTCCTCAGTGCTGCTAGTGGAAACTGGTTTCTGATATCACTTTGTACCATTTCAGACCACTGACATTATGCAGGAAATGATTTAAGAGGAATTGAAATATGTTGCCCACAAACTGATCCAGAAGGCAGAAAATTCAAGTCTCCCTTTTAGCTCTGCAGATGACTAAATGCCTGAAGAGAGATTTCTTCTTATCCACTCTATTTTAATAGAATATGAAGTTCTGTCTGTAACTGCAGAGGTTAAAAAATACTCTTTATTAAATGGGAGAATAAAACTGCTATTAAATAGACAAAGACCTTCTTAGGGAGGGCTTTGTGCTGGGTATATTTCTACACTTTACATATATTTGTATGTGATACTTAAATTTCTGAGTAATTTAACTTTTCTAAATGTTTATTAGTTGATATCTGTGCACTGGATCTGCTGCAGGGATCAAGATACGAATAAGAAGTGTAAGGTAAGAAAGATCGTTTCAGACAGATTTCAGAGCACTCTCAACATTTGGGGAATTACTTCTATTTGAGTATTTTGTAGAGAGAAATGTAGGCAGCTCTGCCAACTGAGATTCTTTGTGTCAGTTGTAGCTGAGCCTGTTTGGTTAGATGGTAATAGGAGTTTTGGAACTCCTCCTCTCCCACCTCAACCTCTGCTGCCAAAATTACAGCACATAGAAATGAGCTTGCTAATATCAGCTAAGAGACAAAAAAAAATCTCCACCAAAGGTAAAGGACATGGGAAAATTGAAAATTCTTCCTGACACACACTCCTGTGAACCCAGATGCTGGGAGAGAACAAGAAAGCAAAATTAACTTAGCCAGCAAAAAGACAGCAGTGCTCTTCATGAAATGCTCTGCTTTAGTTTTGAAAAGACATGCAGACGGCGCAGTCTGCATCTGTGCAGTTACCACATCTAACTCAAATGGCTCATGGTTGCATCTTCCAAAATAGTCCTCACAGAACATCCCAAAGGTTTGCCTGTGCATTTACTATTTGAAAGTTTTGCTGTTCACACCATGGACTTGAATTTGCAGTTTAAAAGATCAATGCTACATTTATTCAGTTTTAATCTCACCTTGTGATCACTTCTAGTGGCAACTGCTTTTCAATTACTGCCCATCACAAGATAGCCTGTAACACTGGAAACGCCAATCGGCATCTCAGAAGAGTGAGCACCAGCTTTTAATATAACTGACAAGCACTGGAGAAAAAAGTGGAGAAAAGGGAGAATGGGAAAAAAACAGAGTCCCAGTTTGGCACCTAATGGGAAACTTTATATCAACAGATGGAAGCCATCATCTCTCTGGTGCAGTCCAGTTTTGCAGCTCAACCAGTGTTTTAGAGCTCCTTGCCAGTTTTAACTGTCCTGCATTTTTTTAACAGATGCTACTGCCTCACCGAGGAAGAGCTGTAGTTGTACGTTATTTTATTGCCTGGTTTTGTTTTCCCTTACTAAACCTAGAGAGATTTTGCCCCCATTTTCTCAACTGATTTGACTGTTTAGTTTTCTTCTAGATTCTTTTTTCTTTTGTAATTTTCTGTTAGAAAAAAATCTGTTTTGTAATTTTCACAATAAAGCTATTTGTGATAACTATAAGCCCCTAAGCCAAGCACAGCTTTCTCAGACAGCTCTTATTAAGGTAAAACTTTATCTGGCCACACTCACCTACTCTTCCTCTTTGAGTTGTAATGAATTCTGAAAAGAGCACACACGATTTTCAGTGGGAAGGGAAAAAAAGTTGATGTCCTTCTTGTAGAAGAAGCTTTGTCCATATCTCTGGAATATGTTGTGGGCCTTTTTGCAGTTCAGAAGACTCTCTGCACCTGTGTGAGCGAATAGGAATGGAGAGACTTGGAAGAGCTGAAAGCACAAGGAGAGACGATTCAAAAAAATACCATAGATTCAGGGTAAGAAATGGAGGTATGGATAGTTGTATCATAGGAGTCCAACAGGATTGGTAAGCTCTCCATGACACAGCAAGAAGGAAACACCTTAGCTCCGACTAACAGTCAGATACTAACCATAGCCCGGTCTTTGGGTAAGTTTGCTAAACCTTTGCAGTTCACAGTATCTATATGTATATTTTCCAAGTCTATCAAATGGCTTTCTGAAAACAGTGCATTAGGTAAGCAACAAAGCATGAAATTAGTCTCACTGCAATCGTGATCTGAGTGTGCTTTTGAACCTTTGCTTTGCTCTTCCTCTCTTTCTCAATCCCCTCCTGGCCTGGGCAGCCAATTCCCATAACATGCACATTTGTTCCCAAGGCAATGCTGTTCAGTCTTGTCTCTTTTTTAAACTAGATGATTCCAAAAGGGTAACATTATCAACACACTATGTGGCTGGATATCCCACTATGCTTGAAGGATAGTTAGATGTGAGAGGGTAACCTATAAGAAGCCTTGAAATCACTGGTGAAATGGACAGTAGAACATCTAAGCTTGCTGCCTTTCTCTTTTCCCCTCGGACAATTATTTAAGGCAGCTACTGAGACCTAACTATCCATGCAAATATCTGCTGTGATTGTCTGATCAATGATTCAATAGGCAAAGAGAGGCCTTTTTTCCATGCTCAGCTTTGATTTCTGCACAGAACTATGCTAAGCTTGTGTTTCTCAGATGAAAGCAAGTGATACAGTTTATGCTAAAATGACAAAACAATTTGAAAGCGAATGTGTATAATGGAGAGAAGAACTTAAGCATATGGTTGACATTATTACGTTTATTTCTCGGTGAGACCTGTCTTTTCATGACACTAATCAAAAAACTGGGTCACCTCACAACGGTAATTTCCTAGGAATCTTGAAATTCGTGAGTCAATTTGATCCCTTTTTAGCTGAACATTCTCTAAGCATAGGAAGGCTGGTGGAGCTCGGCTAGCTCATCAGACTTGTCATCAACTATATGTGAAAAGTTTATATCCTTAATGGGATCAAAGGTTTTATCAGTGATCCTTCATAAATGTAAACAGATGAAATATTTTTCTATCAGCATTGATTCCACACCTGACATTTCTTCTGTTGATCAGTTAATGGTTATTGTCCATTATACAATCACACCCAAGGAGCTTTATTACCTTCTTAACAATCCAGATCCACGCCAAAGAACATTCCTCATCCCTCAGCCTCCCTTGTTTGAATCCTTCACGCAACAATTGAATATTAATAACATCATTTGCCATTGTCAAGGACAGATTTAAAATAATGCTAGTCTGGACATTATGAGGAACTTTTCAAAATATTGAATAATGTTTTAAAATGCAATCTACCATTAAAGTCAAATAGAAGTCAGTCAGTTAAAATCCTAGTCATTCTTCAGAAATTCAGAACTAAAAAGGTCTCCAGACAAGGATTTGCAAAATTAAAGCATGCAGAGAGAGTACCATGCACTTAGACTTTATTGCCAACACCAAATTATGCTCCTCTTTAGTGCCCTGAGTTAACTTCAAATTCCCCCACAGACACAGGCAAATGAGAATATTCCTGGGAATACCACAGGTTTTTGAAATACGCTACAGTCATTGACAAATTAAGCCTCATCACATCCTTTGGCTGGGGATTATTACTCATTTGGCATAAAAAGAAAGTGATTGATTAAAGTGACTTGTAATATTAAAATAAAAAAGATGAAATTTCAGCAAATTATTTGAGGGAAAAAAAAACCCTACAAGAGTGGTTCAAGAAATACTTTATGCCACTATAGAATGTAGGTCAATTATACTAAAAAGGATTTTTTTTTTAGATAAAAAAAGAAGTATTTTGTATTAAAACAGGCATCAATCAAAATATTTCACTCCACCTTGTGAAGAGTTTTAACTTTTTGATTCACCAAGGATAAAAATAAATTGCTCTGAACCGCATAAATTAAGTGCTACAAGAGTGACCAGACCTGGAAATATGGAAGACAATATCAAGTCAAAAAAGAGGCATTTTTACCTAGATAGGATCAGACCAGCTTCTTCCTGTAGAGCATGAGTAACTCAGAGTCAGCTTCATGCGAGTCAGTCATAGCCACAGAGGTAGAAGGGAGCCTCTGGGCTTAACGTGCGAGAGTTGATCCCTCGTCCCCCAGCCGGCATCGGCACTGACAGACGATCACTTGAGTCTGGCTGCAGAGCGCACTGCGGGCCGTGCAGGGACCCTGGAAAAGCACTGAGCCAGCACAGGCAGGATGCAGAGAGCGGGACAGCTCCAAGAGCTGCTCAGAGGGCCAGGCCGGCCACAGCAAGAGTTCTTCAGGGCTGGCTGATGTTTCTCTGCACAGAATGACATTTTGCTGTGCAGACCTTTCCTGAAGAAATTGCCAGTAAACCTTTGTGTTGCTCTACGATTTCCACATCCTGCAAAAGAATATCAGACACTTAGCATATCTGAAATCAAAATTTTCCTCTTTTCTGTGACTTTTTTCCTAAACTGATTCCCATTGGAAATGGGAATGGAATGATTCCATTCATCTGTACCAGTCTGAAAGTATCCAAACCTGCCTGATCTTAGAAGCTAAAGAGAAACCACCTAGAAACGGGTATTGTGATAGCAATGACAAGTCACTAGACGGTGGAATGAGAGGGAAAGTTGTAGTAGCATCACTGAGTTGCTGTACAAGCACAAAACATAAGACATAATTCAAAATGAAACTGAGGTCAACATATTATTAGAGATCAGGTTATCATTAACGTTAAGTTTGAATTCAAAAAACTTAATACTTATCTCACAGAGCTAGTGTAAAGATAGAGGCTCTCCCCCAAAATCTCCAGATGAGATCCTCTACTGATGACCTGACACTGCAAACACTTACTTTGTATGCTGATGACTAATGCAGATAAAATCCCTAACTTGAGGAGTGCTTTTCTATTTGATGAATAAGTCTAGACTATTGCAAGAATAGATCTCTGCCTGCAAATTCCTCAGAGCAGATTCTGCCTTTTTCTTCCTTGCATATGTGGTGTTCTATGCATTAGGAAGAACAAATAAGGAGAAAGGTTTCCTATTCTGTATCACGAGGCTGTTAACTGGGTCAGCATTTCTTCATTAACTAGTATTCTTTAGATTCACTGCTTTGAAGAGCCATAGCCCCCAAAACAAAGTGGGTGATGCTTTCCTCAGCACCTCAGCACCGCCTTGCAGCAATGGCAACAATAAGACTGCCTTGTGACGCTCCAACCACACGGCTCGAGCATATGATGACCTGTCCTTATGAAACAGATCTCTTATTTCAAGATAGGACATTTCAGATGCACCTTAAAGCATCAAAACAACACGGAGGTTTTAAGCTGTGTGATGCTCATTGATTTCTCTGGAGGGTTTCTCTGGAGATCTTCAAAACCCACTTGGATGCAGTCCTGTGCCACGTGCTCTAGGTGACCCTGAGTGTGCAGAGGGGTTGGACTAGATGATCTCTAGAGGTCCCTTCCAACCTTAAGCATCCTATGATTCTATGATTGCTGAGAATCTAAATCCTATCCATGCATGACTAGAAAAATGAACCTACGTATGAAAAAACAGACATGTACGGAGGAGTCCACCAAAGACTCCATGTTCTTTCAGAACCTACTTCTCTCTTTCAAAATCTTCTTCTTTGTGAAGGAGTGGTTGGGGGAAAGGGCCTACCAAGTTTTTATAAAACAAGAACAGATGCACAGTCATTCTAAGTCCATGGAAAAGGGGAGAGAGTGAATATCTTCCTCAATAGCCTGTGTTGCCACATTTATGAGTAGAGAATAAATGCAGGAGTTCAATTTTCATAATGTTTACAGACAAGGAGTCATCTACCTGTATCAAAAAAAGATCAACTTCCTACCCTCCAGCCTTGCTGAATGCTCGTGAGAAGCAGCAGTTCCAGTTGGGTGCCCAAATTATCGCAGGATACAGATATGAGCAGCTGTTGCATGTTCTGCTATTATTAGCAATAGAACATTTGCTCTGGGTTGGCAAGAGGCAAACCAAGAATCAAAACACAATCTGAAGATGCACACACAGAAAGCTTTCTTACTCACGGGCCACAAGCAGAACATAATTGCTGGTGATTATAAAGCTCACTTAGCTCCCATATATCTTCTGGCAAGGTCAGGACTGTCTCCCAGTAGAAGACATAAAACACATTATCTGTAATCTTACTCAAAATCAACAAGGAGTGGTACAACAACTCACTCAGATGGACTAAGATCACATCCCGGTGGGAGACAAGTCTACCTTAAAACTGCTTAGCTATTTTATTACGCTGGAATGCTTTTTCTGGAATTCATCCTGATTATCCAATTTAACTTTCATAATAACAAAATTTAATCTACAATTTTAATGTAGATTCTTCATACTGAGTTATTATTGGTTTAAAAAAAAAAAAACAGTTCTGTTTTCTCCCCTTCTCCCCGAGTGACCTGACTTTGGAGGAAGTCAAACCCTTTCACTCGCTGTCCTTCTGACTCCACCAGTCTCACCTTCCTGCAACACAATATGTGATCTTCGAAGGGATGGACATTGCCTGGAAGAGGTGAGCACAGGCAGGGTTTCCTCCTGGCACCATGTTCCGAAAAGGCCTCTGCTTGCCCGGTCACCTGCATTCAGAGAAGGACCCCACGTTCTCTATGTGCTGTGTATGGAAGAGACTGATGGGAGCACAGGTCATTAAAATGTTCCAGTTTTTCCATGAGGTTCTTTTCCCTGCCATGTTTCAATATGCTATCTACTACAGTCATTCTGATTGCAAAACTCTGAAGGAATGACGAAAGATTTCTGTAGATGGTTTTCATGAAGCCACTAATCATATGTGCTGCCTAGAAAGATGTCAGGAAGTTGGACAGCTTAAAAGAGGAAAATATGCTTTCCATTGACATGCTTCTGCACACTACTGTGTTTATGTTGCACCAGGTGCTAATGATGACCCAGGAAAAAATATTTGAAATACGGATCTCTAATTTGTTGGAGAAAAGTGCATCAAAATCAGAGGCAGTTAGACAAGTTTTGGCGTGAAATAAGGTGTGTATTTTTAGAAATGAAGGTCACTAGTTTACCATGGTGTGTTATATTGAGATGTTTTAAAAATTAGATCTTTTTCCAAAATCCATGCTAACAGAGGGAAAGTGAGGACAATTCATCAAGAGAACACATCAAAATACAGCTTGTTTTTTGGCCCTCTTTCTCCAGGGATAGATTTAAACATGCATGCACAGAAAGCCCAGATCTTCTGGGCAGCACAGTGCCCACTGCCTGCTTGTACTACAGTTATTTTTTGCACAGATTGACTATACTGACCATACCACTGAGAAGGGGCCAGACCATAATTCCACCCTCCATGACTGGAGTGACGAGGCATTGCAGCTCTGTTTCAGTGCTGGAGTCTCTTACATACAGTGGGTCAAAGAATTGTTGGACTCCAGAAATTCGTAGATGCTTCTGAGCATAAAGTAATGGCACTGGACCATGAGATGAGGGATTATACTGTCTAGTCAGTTCACAGGGCTGTTTGAAAATAAATCAATGTTTGTGATTACTCAGAGACTGTTTTTCCTTCTTAAAGTTGTTTAATGAGACACAGCAAGCTACAGAAAGCCAGAGAGAGATAAAATTCCATCCTGAGTAATTACAGAACTGGACCTTTATCCACAGAAGATTATGTTTGACCTCATGACAAAAGTGTTTTTACACCTCTGCTTTCTAGTCTTTCCTTTATCCATTACATTATGGGTTCACTTTTAATGCTCTTGCAAACAAGCACAAGCCTGTCCTTATTTGAATCAGGAACCACGTAGGATAGATAGATGTGTATGCAACTGAAATTACAGGAGAAGTAGAGGACTCATCATTAAGCCTGATCCACAAATCACTCAGCACTAGAAATCTCTGTATTTATGATGCTCCTCTTCTGAAAAGCTGTTACAGTTCTACTGCTCTAAATGAAGTAACAGTAACCAAAACACACCTTTCATCTCATAAACCTTATACCCACAGCCACCTCCCAGATTCCTGTAGATGTGGTCGTGGGGATTCAGTGACGTATGATCCTGCATATGAGCCAAACTCCCCAAATTTATGTAGTCTTGAATGGTGGTGGATTGAAGCATAGCAGGAATAGCTCTAAGATCCCAGATATGTACTCCAGACCCCTATGAAGTGATCTCACCAGAGCAATTTAATTCTTTCTCTAGACATCAAGTCTTGTAAATTGTCATTCAGGAACAAGCTAGGCCTCAAACATAGCAAGACAACAATTTGCAAACCTGGTCCCAGAAGGATCAGACAGCAAAAACCCTAGTAATGTGCAGGGGCAGGTACTTTTCCTATTATTAAATCATAGACATACATCTTTCTTACGATCAATAAGGTAGGAATGTAAGAAGCAGGAGTTAAAAGTGAGTGTCATCTCTTGCAATGCCTAACACGTAGCTGTGTACATGCAGCTAATGGCAAGGGTACATTGCAGATTGCTGCCTGACTAGCGGGTTGAAATTCTATGAACCTTTGCAATGCTCTGGGGAGTTCACAGACAAACTCTGCTTCAATATCTGCCCCTGTGCTGCCTGGAAAAATGCAAAAACCTAAGTTCTCTCAAATGGTAAGGCTGCACCAAAGCTTTGAGAGAAAAGCAATTAAGGCTGTGCAAAAGTAGTTAGTGCACAGACACACTGAAGTTGATTCCAACAGAGGAGAAATAAGAGTGCAGAAACCCTGCAATAGCTCATTAACCCTTGGTACTGTGGATGGAGTAGGACAGAGTTGTTTATGACACATGATTATGAGCCACCCAAATAAGTCTCCTATAAATGAAAGAAGGTGCAGCACTTGGCAGCAATGCTAAAGCACTTTATTCCTCTATCCAGTATTTATGCCTTGTGTAGTAGGAACTTACTGTATTTAATTCATTACATTATAACACCTCAAATATGATTTTGGATAGTCTCATTCAAAAAAAAAAAAAAGTGCAAGCTTTGCGAAAAAGAGCTTTTGATATTACAGTTTTTCCTCTCTCAGTTTGATTTTCTTTGTTTTTTAACTTGGCAATATCCATGAAATCATGAGATACATGCACATATTGGCAAAGATTTTGTCAAAGGCAAAAAAATAAAAAGGATAAATTGCTTAGCTAGGTACATTTGAAACCTGGTAGATGAAGGAAATAGTAAGATTAATAGTGTCCTGATGAAAGGAAAAATAGACAGCAAATGTAACGTTCACAGAACTGTGACAGTAATTTCATTAGAGCACTAAAAAAATATATATTGAAAATCAGAAGACTGTTCAACCTACTCTATCAAGTTCTTGTCAGTTTCAACCTCCATAAATTCTTGCAACTCCAAATGACTGTTTCTTTCGTGGAGCACAGTCATCATCTCTTGACCCTTTCTTTAATGTACACTTTTGAAGTAGATAACAAAAAAGGACAAAAATGTGCTTTCAAAAAGGCGAATATAAACATATTACCAAAATGAGCACTGGAGACATGATTGCTTCCTCACCATGGACAAGGAAATTACGTGATTTACCAGGAGGAAGGCAATAACTCAAGAAATGAACTCCCAGAGGCAAACAAACCAAGAAAGGGACTAAAGCACACAGCCCCACACAAGTACTGCCTACACAATTCACAGGTAACCATGACTTGCTCTTCTGTTCGTGAAGCTAGGCTTTGTCCTCCTAACAATACTGGCTTTTCTGTGAATTCATTCGTGACTTGTGTCATCAGTATTTGGCTTACCAGCTCATTCTAGAGACTGAAAGTCTCCCAGACTACTATAGAAACAAAACTAAAGCATTTTGTTTATTCTATTATGTTCATCCATTCATACCTATTTATGCACTGAAAAGCATCTCTGTGATTAGCAGAAAGACACAGGACATGTAGAGAGGTGTGACCTGCAGTATTTTCACTTCCAGTAATTCAGTTACTGGTATGCTATGCAAGAGAAAACCATCCACGCTTCCAGGTCAGGCATGCCAGCTCAGTCGGCTTGGGCCATCACAGGTGCAACACACAGGGCACACAAGAAGCATTTACTGACATTTCCGATGCAGAGAGATGTTTGGAAGGCAGTTGTCAGATTTTGCATGTGCATGGGATATCAGGAAAAACTGGGTTGATGTCAGTCAAATTATCTTGTCCATCAGTTGTATAGGAAATACATTGGGAAGTCTAAAACAAGATGTTGAAAGAGATGGTGTTTCTTCTTCTGTGAAATGAGGGGGATGTTTTATGTAGCAAATCTGACAATGAATTTCTAAGATGAAAGAATCTGCTTACTACATCTTAGCTATCTTACTTGATCCAAGGTTTTAGAATAACCCAGGAGTGTCAGTCAGAAAGGAGACAATATAAAAAGACCTGATAGAAACTCAGAAGTTTTATCAGGCAAAGTCAAATGAAAGCAACCAGAAGGATCAACACATCAAGTAAGAATTTCTCTCTTCTTCTTCCATCACCTGCTGCAGCTTTTCCTCATCTGACAAGTACAAAATCACTATTTACTCCTAGCTTGTTTGCAGAAACCCAGTCAGCTCTGCCTGCTGCTTCTTCACATGTAGAAACCCACTAATATGCAAAATAGCATAAAAAAGACAGCTTCCTTCCTTTGGACACAGTAGGAAAAAGGTAGGGATGGATATTTACTCCTTCCAGCTACAGTCGTCTCACCCATAGAGCTAACACAGCCATTCAACCAAGACGTCTGTCCACATTTCAAAAGGTTTATCATTCCTCTGCAGTAAGATCACCCTTGAAATAAAAACAATCCCCTTTCACAGCTTCATTGGTAGTAACATCTTCAATCTTTTCCTCCTTAGTGCCAGCTTCCAGCACAGGTACAAGGGCTGCTCTCTCTCAAGTCATTGAGAGACCCTAAGAGGGAAAATGAGAATGACTGATACTTTTGACAGATAAAATGGCGAACTGGCGTCCAAGAGATGCTGCGGTTCCTGGAGATATTGATATAACTTGTGACACTTACAATAATGAGAGCTGTGTAATGTCAGTCTCAATAAGCTAAAAAAATCTAAAATCAGAACATGAATCTCAAGGCACCCTGCTATTGTTTAAATGCCCTGTTTTGCCAGCAAGGCAGATGACAGGATAAAGGGCTGACCACGGCAAATGTAATTCCTACTAGTTTTATTGAGTTCCTTAACCATCAGTAGCACTCTCTCTATTTCCCACTTGGAAAAGCCAATTAGAGGTAGTAGATCCATTCCAGGATGAATCTGCAAAGAATTAAAGGCACAGTGTAGGGAAAGCTCAAGCTGCAAGAACTCCACCTTGGTACACATCCACATATGAAAAGTCAACCTCTTCTTATATGAAGTATCTTTAAGCACATAAAGAGATAATAACTAACATTCGTGCCACTACTCATTTCACTTACAATCTACAAAGTTACTTAAATCATTTTATTAATATTTTTTGCCATTACCTACTTAGATACTGTGCTTAAAAAGCTGATTTCATTCATACAGAAAGAACATTTTAGCAAAGCTTTCTTGCGGTGCTTTTCCTTTTAGGCTGGGGAAAGGAGGAGATTTCATTTTTTTTCAAGTACTGATCTTACAGTTCTGAAAAACATTTTCATCTGAGGACACAGAAGCACTTGGGAAACTTGGTCAAGCAAGAAAACTTTTCAATCCATGGAGTGAAACGTCTGTAATCAGCCTACTAGTACAAACAAAGCACTAATAAACAGTGAGCAAAGAGTGTTCATTTGCATTCAGATCAATAAATAAAAAAGTGCTGTTGTTTGTAATTACTACAGATCCCTGGACTCTTCTTCAGTGTGTTTATAATCTGGTGACTCTACTTGCCTTCCATACCCCATACTCCCTAAGCTTTAGGCATGACATTAAAACAGACTCATGCTTCTTTTGTGGGGTCTAGTATCCACCTACTCAAATCAAACCTCACTTGTGACCACCAGAGTGACTTTCGGAGTGGGCTGCTCTTCAGTGCAAGCCGGGGGTGCTGGAGCTGTGCTAGTCCAGGCACCCTCAGGAACAGCTGCTGACATGCAGCATGAAGAGGCAGCTTCTTACTGGTGAGTTTAAACAGCTGGGATCAGGGATACCGCCATAGGATACTGGGAAGCTCTACAAGCACTATTTCAAGTACAGCTGAAGATAATATATGTTTTTCAAAGAAATGAATTCTACCATTTTCCCAAAACACCTAAACTTTGATTCTTCAGACCAAGTCTTGAAAGCTTTCACTTATTTTTATTGTCTTAAAAAAGTAAAGCAAATACCAGTAAAGAGGACTTCCTCAATGTACTTATTCAGCCAGGAGGCCTTAGTCAATCTAAGCAAATGTTAACTCAGTTAACAGAGAAATGAGGCATTTGTATCAGTGCTTTAGGGAGCTTTTTTTTGAATGGTGTGTTGAACTTGCAACTTTTCTGTAACCCTCAGAATTATCTTAAATTGCCCATTAGAAAGGTTAATATTTAAAATATTAAAAAACTATTAAATTCAAAATCCACAAAAAAATCCTTCCTCTTTCATTGGATAATATTTTTAATAAGCAATTAAAGTACCATAATGCCCCTACTTATTCCATAAGAGTTATTCAGCTTACGCTCACCTTTCAGTCCTTTTGTGCTGGTTACCTGTACTACAGTCTCTCATTCCTCTCATTTAATTCATTTTATTGACATATATCTTAACTTTCAAAATAAATCATTAAAAGAAAAAAACACCCTATTTATTCTACCAACACAAGCACAGTCTTTTTCGCTTTGAAAAAATGCACCATTTATATCTAGACCACCTTGCAGGAAGCCTGAAGTTTAGGGAAGCAGGTTTTCCCCAGGTAAAAGCATACAACTCAAATAAATATACGTGTCTGTGCGTACATTAAATACTCTGCCCACTTGCTAACCTGTTTAAGGTTATCTACAAAGAGAAATGCAAACATGCTCTTTCACTTTAGCAGTCTTAGAGTTTAGCTTTAAATCATTTCTGATGAAACCTTCCTGCAGCCTTTTCTCTTAAGTAGTTGTAACTACAACTGCAAAACACTGTTGACTGGTAGACTCCAGAGACTTGTTCATTACCTGTCATTAAATGTTTTAAAGTTTGCATAATTGATCCAGCCAATAAGTCATCATTGATTTATAGGGGTCTGTGCTGAAGAGTTGCTCGTTAAAAATTCATAACATTGGTATGTGTCTTTACAATCCATTAGCTGTTTACGTACCCACAGTCCTAAGATTGATTGACCTTGGGCTGAGATTCTCATGGACTCTGCTTTTTTAAAACTTTTTTTCATATTTCTTACACAAGTCCACAGCACAGAAAAGCAATACTTCAGCCTTCTCCCCTGACAGCTATACTTTGATTTTTTTTTCCTCTCCATCAAAACTGAAACTTTACTTGAAATGATGAATAAATAAAGCATACTCCATAAACAGCTTTCCACTATTATTTAAGCTTGCGAGCTGTGCTCTGTTAGTCTCCTTTCCCCACCATCAGATTCAAGTGTGTAAATGTTCTAAAAGGCTTTGAATGTTTTATGATGATTTCAGGGAATGATGGAGTAATAGCTGAAGAGCGAAGCTATTAGTTTTAATATTTATATTGAGTGCTCTGAAACATTAATGTGACAGGATGTAAGATCAGAGCAGCGGGACATATTTACTTCACAACCATTACCACGTGGCAAAAATATTTATTTTCTGAAGCTCTAAGACCAAGTTTTTTTCACAGGAATTTAGAGTTCAGATTGACACATGCATTAGCTTTTCCTGAACTTCATATTTATTTTTAGGAGCTAAAGATTGGTTACTGTTTTGGACACAACTTACTTCATTTAGGTAAGACCAAGCGTAATGATGCTGGCAGTGCATCATGGTCTCTTTACAGAAGTTTTTCAAAGCTGATATTAGTTCAGCAATTTGCTTGTCCCTGTCTGCTATGCCTGCTCCTAAAGAGCACCTTGAAGAAAAGGAGAACAGCCATTTGTTAAAAAAGAAATAGGATGTACATGTGGGCAGAATCATTGCTAAAATGTTTGTTTCATATTGTTTTCCGATAGCTCATGCATGAAGTAAATCAACCCTGTACATGTTCTGAGTCATTGTGCTTGGTTCTCCTGCTCAAACTAGCAAACATACTAAGGTAAGTGATCTTAATTACCAAGGGTCAAACACTGCTCACCCCACTTGTGTGATTCTCATGGTCTTCAGTGAACAACTAAAAGAAGCAAGATGAGATTCCCCAGGGAGAAATCTTCCTATCAGATTTGCAAAGTGGATCTGATATAAGCGG
This sequence comes from Tinamus guttatus, assembly GCF_059628265.1. Classification (NCBI taxonomy): domain Eukaryota; kingdom Metazoa; phylum Chordata; class Aves; order Tinamiformes; family Tinamidae; genus Tinamus; species Tinamus guttatus. The sequence continues at coordinate 620,867 of NW_028288776.1, forward strand.
AACAAATGATGACTTGTCTCTGCTACATTATGAAAATGTGATTTCTCCAGATGTTTCCATGGAGTATAAGGACTCCATAGGCTGACTCTACTACTAAGAAGGCAGTTCAGAGACTTCCAGCAGAAGAAACAGTTGGGTCTAATCAGTGTGTTTTAGCCAAATGTAATAAACATTACATTCTACTATCTCAAGCATGCTTAGGAGAACAACAGTGCAGGGCAGAAATCACATCACACCTCTCAGTGAAGAACTAAATATCAGCTGAATAAGCAAGCTTAACAAGATATTTATCATTCTTTTTGCTGCACCTACTTCTGTTTTTAATCTGCTGACATTTAGGAGATATTTCTAGATACTATTCTTATTATAAGCTAAGCTATACACAGTACAGTTTAATAGACTGTAATTTTTAAACATGCTTAAAAAGGAAAGCAAACATACTACTTGCACCTGTGCAACAGCTACTGTAGAACTCCATAAAGAACATTCTTTATGCCCATCAGAGAAAATCATTTGCAAGCGTTTGTCTCTACTTCTTTGTAAAGAAAAGAAGATTTTCAAGACTGTTAGAGGAAACTTTCTGGAAGGGAAAATTTCATTACTGCTAGAAATTATGGTAGCAAACATAGGAGGAATAATTTGTTTATCACTGAAAGAAAATGTAGGAATCAAGTCCAGAGTCATGATATGCTGCTTTCATTAATGTCACACATTATAAAATATTTGAAATCTATGTAACATATAACTTTTAAAAAAATCCCTATATATGTGTGTGTGTGTGTGTGTGTGTACTATGGAGAATACTACTCATGTATTATTTCCATAAAGCACATCTTAATTTGCTATGTTTCCCAGTTCGAAACTTGTTAATAGCTTAGTCTAACAAAGCAAAATAGTATAGCTGAATGACTCTCTTATTCTACAGCCTTGAAAGAATGAAGTGGAAAGGCCTTTGTTACCAAACTACTTAAAATCCTCTTTTGTTCCGAAAATTGAGAGATCCTAATCTACACTCTCATCTGCAATTCATTTATACAGCAGACAGTGGATTGGCAAAAAACATGTGGGACAAATAACATCAGGCTGCAATTGTCAGGTACCTACTGTCACCCATGGCCAGATGAGGTCAAGAGAACACAACAAACTGGAACCAAAGTATAAAGAGCTATCTGAAAATGGCAATCTGTGCAGTGAGCAGGACAAAGAAGGCCCTGTTGCCTATCTGGGAAGGCTTCACAGCAAAGCTTAAAACATGAAATAAGATGATGCATGTTAGACCCATGCTTGCTTACACCTTGCTCAAGTGAGGCCAATGACCTCAATACCTGAAGTTAACTATGTGCTAAAGCAGCTTTACAGAAAAACTGTGTCTTAATGAGATAAAGAAGATCCCCAAAATTTACTATCAGATGGTGAAGGGAAAGACAGCAGTTATAGCCTTTCAGATTTCTTACCTTGCTCTTGGGTACTGCCTGACTGTTTGAAGAGATCCTGGCTCCCCTTAGTCTGACAGTAATTGTCTGCCACTTATGGCAGCTGCATTCAGCTTGCTAGAGCCCATCAGCCTGAACCTTGACTGGGTGAGAAGCATGTTTATGAGAAGCATCTGAGAAAGAAATGTTTCTAATTACAACTGGCATTTCTGAGCCTCCTGCTGGTCATGGGAACACAGCGGGAAAAAAAAAAGTTATTTTTCTCAGGCTGGCAGTGTGGAAAGCGGTTTTCAGAACCGGTTTTCATTTTCTTTTTACATGATGCTCTCATTAAGGTGATGCAAACTCACCCTTGTTCAGAGAGCCAACACATGACTCACAGAGGAAAGCTTCTGAAGCAAAACCAAGGGAGCATCAGAGTCTGTTCATTGTGTAGGCACCTAAGAGTTCCTACCAGCCATACTAAAGCCAAATAGATAGGCTGCACAAAGACCAAACTGGTAGAGGTGAACCAGTGTGGGCCCTACTGGTTAAGTTCATTTTATGCAAGACACAAAACCACTCTCTCCTCTGCTAAGACTTCCTCTCACTCCTAAACTCTCAGACCCCATGAACCATGCCTGGTACACTTTTCTGAAGGTGAAGGAAAGATGATGAAAGTTCTGCCATCCAACATGGTGCATACCCCTGCAGAATCCCACAAAAGCTTATTTCCTGCATAGGCAGTTCTTCCCCGCATTGCAGGGTAGACAGCACCACCATCACTGTAGCACTGAGCTGCACTGCTGAACAGTGCGGCTATTTCAACACTAAGAGCAAAGCTGGAAGCAGGAAAAACTGTGGCGAGACCAGCACACTGTCTTATGGTGGTGGAAACAGCTTCCTCAGGAGCAAAGCATGGTACTGCTCAGCCTACAGCCACCAAAAAGCGCAGTATCCTCCTGAAAAGCACTTCACAATCAGAGTGGTTGAGGCTGGAAGGGACCTCTAGAGATCATTTAGTCCAACTCCCCTGCTCCAGCCAGGACACCCAAAGTATGTTGCACAGGGTTGCATCCAGGAAGGTTGTGAGTATCTCCGAAGGAGACTCCACAACCTCTCTGGTGAGCCTGTTACAGGGCTCTGTCACCCTCACAGTAAAGAAGTTCTTCCTCATACAGAGATAAAACTTCCTGCGTTTCAACTTGTACCCATTACTGCTTGTTCTGTTGTTGGCCTCCCCCAAGAAGAGTTTGGCCCCATCCTCTTTACATTCTCCCTTCAGGTATTTGTACATGTTGATAAGATCCCCTCTCAGTCCTCTCTTCTCCAGGCTAAACAAGCCCAGCCTGCTTAGTCTTTCCTCATAAGATAGATGCTCCAGTCCCTTAATCATCTTTGTTGCTCTATGCTAGACCCTCTCTAGAACCTCCACGTCCCTCTTGTACTGGGGAGCCCAGAACTGCACCCAATGCTCCAGGTGTGGCCTCCCCAGAGCTGAGCAGAGGAGCAGGATCCCCTCCCTCGACCTGCTGGCAACGCTCCTCCTGATGCAGGCCAGGATTCCACTGACCTTCTTGGCCACGAGGGCACATTGCTGCCTCATGGTTAATGCGCTGTCAACCAGGACTCCCAAATCCCTCTCCATGGAGATGCTTTCCGGCAGGTCAACCCCTAATCTGTACTAGTGCCTGGGGTTATTGCTCCCTACTCGCAGCAGCAGATGAGACTTACAGTCTCCTTCAGCAGGAGGTTTCCACACAAGTGCTGAGTATGACAAATGACACTGTTTTCTCAGCAGGATCATCACAGCCAACTTCTGACTCAAAAATGCCCATTCTAATTTACAAACTTTATGTTCAACAACAATTCACACTTAGAACATGGTGAAAAGAGTTTAGCACCATATGAAGTCTCAGCTTGGGGTGTTGAGGGAAGTGAGTACAATATTACTTCAAATGGGCCAAATTCCTCCGTGCTATTACTCCACCAGTATCTTTTAAGTTACACCAGGGAGAAATTTTGTCCAATGTGGTTAATGAGGACATTGCTAAAAATTCTGCTTAAAAACAATTGCTCCTTCATCCTTTTTCACACGGATGAGCATTACACAGCCCAAATCACAAGTAATCCTCTGTATTTACTACACAGTTAGCTAACACTGATGTGAGCAGCAGAGGAATGGCATGTCCCTAATTATCAGGAATGTGACTTGGTATAGTCCCTATGATATATAAATTGCGACAAGTTTGCTTTCAGAGTGTAAACTTTTAAAAAACACCATAAAGACCCCCATAAAAACATGACTTTGACTAGAAAAAGATATAAGCTGCTTAATGGCTACATGGGTATTTTTCCTTAGAGATCAGGAGAAATATGACAAGTATGACTGCTATTATAGTTATATAGCATATTCCATTTAGCAGTGATATAGCAGAACTGTGAAAGCATATCCTTAGGTATTTTCACTTCATGCATTTGACATTGATATTAGTTATTGCATTTAAGATACATTGGGCTGTTTATTGCTGACTGTTTCCCTTCACTGAGAACGTTAACCACAGCAGAGGAATATTTGATGTTACAAATTATTTAGCTTGCTACTCTTCATTTTCCTTTTAGTATGCAATTATTTGTTTGGTTTCACTGAGCAAATGAAATTTCAAGGGCATTTCAAGGAAAATAAATAAAGTACAACCCAAAAGGGTTTTTTTTTGTTTGTATTCAGGAACAGCACTGAATCATGCATATGTATGAATCAACAAAATCAGGTTAGCTAAGAAATTGGAAATTGCACTCCACACTAGAGCATTTTTGTTGCTCTAGAGATCTTTGCTATGGATTTGAAGCACTAATAAAAAATCAGCAGCATGACTGGAACAGATGTTTTTTATGGACTCGGCTTGTTAATAGTCTTTTTAGCTTTTCCTAAGGACTTAAACCAAGTTTCTCACTTGTCCTGAATATCTGAGATGATGTTAACATTGTCCAAAATGTACACTAACAAGCAGCAGTGAAAAGCTAAGGCCTTACACATGGTTATGAATAAAAATTCAAAACATTTCCATACATATGATGAAAGCCCAAGGTAAGTAATGTTACAAAACAAAAAAACTATTTTATTGACAGAACCAAATCCATACTGTATCATCCTGCTGGAGGGGAAGATTGGCTGGTAAAATACTTCCAAACACGGTGCTTCAAACCAAAGGCTTATTACAACAAGAACTGAAACATAATGAGCTGGATCCTCAGCCAGTGCAAATGAGCCAGGCTCTTTTGGCTCCAGTGGCAATGTGTCAATTTATATTTGCCATAGAGGTTTTGTGTTCTCATACTAGTTAGGGGATTTCTGCAGTAGAAGGAAGGAAGGAGGATATTTGGGAAATTTGAAAAGTCAGAGTCCATGTCAGAGGAGCTTTACTAGTCAAGTAATATTCCATTTGCTTTGTTTCTGTACTGCTCACTCATTTTCTCATTATTTCCTAGGTCTCTCCAGTTCCTATCTACCAGGCACTGGTATGAGTTCATAATGCCAGCCTCAGAAAGCGAAGGAATCACCTTTTACAACTTTTAGCTAATACTCCAGAAGATCTGTAAAGATAGCTATTACTGCCAAAATGTTTGCATTTGATTCAATAAATCCAAAGCAACCCCATGGACTCTACTGAAATTCTCACAGATTTATACAATGAAATAGCAAGCAAAGCCACTCTTTCAATGCTACAGATTGCTCTCTTTTTTTTTTCCCTATAGAAACATAGAATTTCTTAGTTAAGCTTTGAAAAGGCAGAAAGATGTCCACATCAAGATTCCTCACAAGACATTAATTGTCAGCTTGCAGGCTCCTTGTTACAAGGTTTTAAACATAGAAACCTGCTGCTTCTATTATCTCATGGCTTATAACTAAACCAGCAACCTGAATGCTCTCATATAGGACTCTTAAAGAGAAGACAAAAGCAAAGGAAAAAAGAGTTTTTTCCAATGCACATACATTCCCTGTGCACCTCCACAAATTTAGATTTCTTAGGCCAGTGAAAACATGTACAAGAAATAATCAGAACTTTTTTTTTCACAAGCATCACACACAACAAGCAAACATTCACTGAAAGAAATTTTCTACCACCAAAAGGTAAATAAAAGCTTTGAAACTGTCCTAAAACCTATGGTGTAACTTGTAACTTACCCCTGTGCTGCCACAGACCTCTTCACTCTTGGGGAAGCCAACTCAGAATGACCTGGTACCTGATTGTTCATTAAAAGGAAACCACCCCATGAAACAGAATCACTCTTTGGATTCATATATTAATACCATTATACTCATTGAAAATATAAAATCCTTTACGAATAATGGGTGGTAACAGGCTTTTCTTGGAAATGTTTTGTTGTACCTCACCATTGTCCCTATGCTGCTTTGTCTCCTGCCACAGCAGCACGCAAGTATCTTTGGATTATTTCTGTTCTATCCTGGTTTTCCTCCCAACATTGAAATAAATCCAGACAGTTGTTGCAGCTCCTTTCCCTGTTAATGTAGAACTTGGAAAAATAGCCTTGATTTGAGCTGGAAAAAGCCCTTGACAAGATTTTATATGAGACTGTCAATATTTTGCTTGTTTAGATTATGGAAAAAAACACTGCTTCCTTATAGCTGTTCGGGAGAGACCCCAGCATATCCTCTTCCTTTGTAACAGTTCTAGTGAGACCTGCTGATTATCTGATAAAAACTCAGTTAATTTGTGCCCAGACTCATTAATCTTTCTTAATACATGTGAGCCCATTACATTTGATCCATGACCTCTGTTCCCACTTTTGCATGAAAATCTCCCAGGATCAGAATCATCTCATGATCTGGCACATAGCCACAAGCTCCGTCAGTTGACTGCAAAATGCTTCAAAGTCATCAGCAATGGCAGCTGCTGTATTTGTGTGCACATGCCCGAATAAGTTCACAGTTCCTTTAAGGCAGACAGAAAGAAGCTGGTCATTGGAAAACCTTAAACCCATTAGAAATACAGCTGTGTCCCTGTTTAGATCAAATGATTCCCCATCTTTGCTCTCACTCTTGTGTTCCCAACATAAGCACGTGTCATTTGGGACGCTGAGACAGCCTATGCAAATACTTTCCTCATGGCTTTTATAAACAATATTTAACATCAGCAAATGTGCAGCAGAGTTTTGAAACGAATTGCCTTTCCACATATGGATATTCATGGATAGAGGAACAGAGAATCTATGTAAAAATTACTCATTGCACTATACCTAATTATTTCCTTACCTTAACAATTACCTCAAGACAGGAAGATTTCATTTTTATGAAAGTTTAGGTATTTAGATGGATGAAATCACCTAGCTTCCCTGTGAACACAAACACAGGCCTTTGAGAGCTTCTTGGCACTCCTCAGGTCACTTTTCCATCCGTAAGTAGCACAGAAAGCTCAAAGTTCTATAGCTCAACACTTATAGTACTCCTAGGAATTAATATAAGGAAAAACAGTCAAACCTTTACTGGCACATTCTCCTCATTCTTAGGTTGCTGTATTTTCAGAAGCGAAGAATTTCTAAGCCAAACTCTTTACTAATTTGCAGTTCCATTGCATCCAGTGTGCACTGATAAGAGGGAGGTGAGAATCCGAGTACCGAATCTGAGAAGGAAAGTTGTTGAATGTTAACTGTATGCAGTTTCTATATAACATTTTTTGAGTGTGAAAGGTATAATTAATATTAATTCATTTAATTAAAACATTATTTCCCAACTATATGTAACTATTTTTTATGACTAATAAGAGTTTGTGATGTATACATGATCATTCATTGCAGGGCAACAGTCTAAATCATACCATTCAAAAGGCATCTTTTCCAAATTAGCTGATTATACCTAGCTTCACCTTAACACATGCAACACATCATGCTACCTGAAAACATCTTCTATTATAAAACAATGTTTATTTTTCATTTCATGTTTTTGTGCAGCAATTTTATTTTTTCTAATATTTGCAAAAGTGCAAACTATTGCTATTCAAAGAAAATACAAAATATCCTAAAAAGAAAATAAGTAACATGCATACCATGAATAATGTTGTTATAATTCCTTCAGAGTAATTTGGCATGTGGCTCATCCAACAACATCTGCTCATACTATATCGCAGCATTCAGGAGAAGTCAAAATTCAGCAAGGAAATACCTAACTTGTTATGGAAATAAGTCGTATGGAGGTCAAAGGCACTTATTTGTATAAACAAAGAAAAGAGAGATACAAATTACTTCTTTTATGATTCATAAGACACTTCAAATCAAGGGTCAGGCTGCAGTATTTGTGTTTCAGCAAAAGTAACCTTCTTCAACAAAATGCCCAAGCTGCCCTTCTGAACAAAGGATGCTCCAGACTCTTATGAAGAGAAAGGGAAATTAATGTGTTGTATGAAAAGACTGAGCAGGAAAAGGGAAGTTCACTCAATACTTTTCCATTACCAAAACCAAAATCCTCCCTCACTTGTAGACACGGGTATAAGATTTGCTGGCAGAGGCTTTTGTATGGGATCTTCTGAGGGGGTTTCTATGCATCTTGGCTTTGCATATTCACCTTCTCTTGCTTGAAGCCTGAAGGCTTTTCACCTTCTCTTGCTTCCATTAACCAATGGCAACAGATACAAAACATCACACTATAATGGTAAAAGATAACTTACAAACATAAAGCACGTGGTATTTAAAATACAAGTAACATTTCTTAAAGTTAGTGAGCAACTTGTATGGTGTATTGATTTATCTGCAGTCACACAATTTCCTGATCATGTCCTGGCAAGCAAATGCTTGTTTTATTCTTATTAAAATGTCATGCAAGTTCTTAATCTTATTAAAGTGATTATACTGCAGCTTTGAATTACTCTGCAAAAAAACCCCTTCATTCATTAATCATTCACTCAAGCAATGAAGAAGAAGGTGAGATTGTCAGATACTTACCATGCCTGATGGGCTAATTGTGAAGGGACACAGCTCAGTTGCTTGCCAGCTGCCCAAAATGGTAACTCTCAAGGGAAGGGAAGGGAAGAAAAGTCTTCATCTCTGCTCTCCCCCACCAGTAGCATTTTCACATCTTCCAAAGCCATATAATCTGTGGAGAAGCAGACTAAGTTGATACTTTCCCATGTCTCCAGCATAAGGATGAGTGGATCTACATCTCCCCATTCCCCTTCTCTGTCCGCAGACATCAGATTGTGGTCCATCATCTTTAGATGCTTATTTCTAAGGAAAGAATAAAGCACAAGGGAATACATGTGGTTATCTTTCCAAGTTTAACTGCAGGCACTGTGGTAAGGTTGCCCAACTCCTCTGCTGGGAGCTTTCTCCAGATTTCAACAGATCCTCACCACACGATCATGAAGAAATCTGGTTTTTAAAACAGCAGAACTCACAGAGGGATTGTCAGAAATGCCAGAGAATAAGCAAGTTTGGACTCAACTGTCAACCTTATTGCCAGATTGTCAGAAGATCTGAATCAAGAGAATAATTTAAATGTCAAATCAAGGCACTGCAAAAGCAAATTCCTGTGGTTTACTGTGTTGCTCAGAGGTAACATGACCTAGGGGTAGAGAGAAAAGCTAGCTGAAAAAATATATCTGTTTTTCAGACATTTGTAAGACCTTTCGTGGTAAATTCATCGAAGAAATTAGAACACGTAGGGTTTTTTTCTCTGGCAAAAGCAAAATGGTACTAGGAGAGAGTTTTCCAAAGGGGATTTGGATCTAAGCCAGAGATACTTGCCCCAGTAGACATTTGCCCCAGTAGACATTAGTTATTGTAAGAATTAATAAAGTAATTTTGGTGAATTGCTCCAAAATCTTTGGAATGAAGAAGGTCTAAATTCCAATCACTTTTAAATGAACTATTTTACATGAAACTTCTGGCATATCACAGTGTTACTCACGTTAGTGTATTGCCTTACAGCTCTGAAGACTAAAAGACAAACGCATATACATGTATATGTTCTATGATAAGTCCTTTTCAATGACTACTATTGTATGATATTCATGACTTCAGGGAGGATTTTGGCTGAATAAGGACTACAAGGTAATGCCCATACTGAGAAAATCATATGAACTGAACTGGAAAAAACAGGCTAGGAGCTGTCATTCTGGAGCTCATTTTCCCCACCCTGAAGATGATCTCTTATTACCTGTGAATACGGAATTCAAATACTATTTTCAAGTTTTAAATGTAGGTAACACTTTACGTTATGTGTCAGTGTGGTACCAATTACAGCATAAATCTTATACTGTAAATCCATTGCAAGATGGGTCTGAGTCAGGAAGCTTGGTATTGGCCCAAACTTCAAGTAAATTTCAAAAGATTTGGATTTGCTGTTATTATACAAGCCTGCATTCAGTAACTTGGAACATTTAGTGCTTTGGAATTAAACACACCATGTTTTTAATGCAATGAACTTGCATACCTTACCATTACTTAATTTCTTCATCCACTTTAGGGATGAAAATGAGCTCCTCACCCACCCACTTTCATACATTAGTAGCAACTGCACTTTTTTTCCCTCTCCCATTTTAGGAAAATGTGCATTTCCTATTTCAGCGTTCTGCAAAGACCAGAGTGAGGACAAAGGGAAGATGAAGACTGCCCTGGTTCCAAAACAGAACTGTCTTCTTTCACTTTCTTTCAAACGAGCTCTTTCTCTGGCTGACCTAGAGTGCAATAGCTCCAGCAGCTCTTAAGCTATCCTGCTTTGGACCAGGATGGGAGCTAGTCCTCAGGAAGAAGTAAAAACTCGATGTGATGGTATAAAGGGAGTTGCTCCAAAGAAAGGAAAGCAAGACTGTGCCTTAATCCATGAGAAAAAAAATCTTAAAGGATTTAAGAGATTAAATATGTCTAATATTGCTCTTATTGTTACTAGTTCTTAACTTTTAGTGTTCATATCTCTATAATTGGTTCAGCAAGTGGCTGTTCCTTCCAACTTACTGAAAGCCAAGGCAGGGAGGCTGGACCTTACCTCCTGGAGTGATACGGCCCCACATCTGAGCTGCTGCTTTGCTGCGAATATGTAAGCACACAAACAGGTCTAGGTCACCCTGACTTAGGAGAAACTGAGTCATAGAGCTTTGTTGTTTTTGAAGAAAATGAAAAACAACAATTTACATTTAAAAATAAAGTAAATTCTCCTATGGAATATTTCAGCCAGATATGCAAGATGGAAGTCTGTTTGCTGGACCATGTTTTTAACTAGAGTACTAAACCCCATTGCACAGTAAATATTATCTAGGCAAGTCATTCAGTATTAGTTAATTAGGTGCACTAGAGTATTTTCCTCTCAGTGAATGGAACATGTATACTGATATCTGCCATTAACACTAAATGGGGCTTACACATGTAAAATCCCTAAGGCATAGAGGGGAAAAAAAAGCCCTTTCAGTTTCATGCATAATGGATCTGTAGGAAAATTAGCATTTCATGCAAAATTTGAAGTACTAGAATGAAAATATAATACAATTCCTATTTTATGTGCCCCGGTTTTCCAGTATATTCCATGATCGGGTTACTCACTCTACATCAAATACATAATCACACTGAAAATTCTCTTAGTTATTTGCAGACTTAGTTACCCACCTATGATCAGTATCTCCTGTGACACGATAATAGTAAAAAGTGCCCTCTACCATGGAGCAGAGAGTTACTTTTCTGTTTCCCTACTATTTCTGGGTTTTATTTGTAATTGTACTAAAAGTCATGGCTTTACCCCTGTTTAGAGTTTCTTTTTCTGTGTACTTAATGTAACATGCTTACGCACAAACAATTATGTTGTCTCTGCAGGTACAAATATAAGAAACTTTTGACTGTGCTATTCCAATAAACATTCATAGGAAAAAACTATAAGGTGAGGTCATTAAGCATGCAGTGCACTAGGTGCTATGTACATCCATTCAGGGCATCTAACATTTTTGCCTCCTAATCAGCTAATCTCACTCCCAGGACCTTTCCAGAGTGACAGATCCCCACTCATTTTAGCCATACACTCCACACTAAACCTGGCTGCACTCGAATTATCCAGAGTTCTGCCATGAACCTCAGAGGAACAAGGATTGCAGCTTGTTTCTTTTGTAACAACAAGTTGAAGATCTCACCTAAGCCAAGACTTTTCTGTGAATTTGTCCATTATGATTAGGAACAGAGCAACGAAGAGCCCTGCTAACTCTCATGAAAATCTTCAGACAAGGCCTGTGCATGTTAGTGTGATAAAAAAGGGCAAGAAATCATTCACATGTGAGGACGAATGGGAAAATGAGTTTAGCAGGCCCACCCACAAATGGTAAGATATCAGGTTCCACTTCTTTTCAGGATTCTGTAACTCAATCCCATGGCTTTAAAATCTGAAGCAAAACCTATTAACATGGACTTTATGTTTCCTATGGAATACAAGTTGTAATGCCAGTGGGAAATCAAATTCAGTGTCATGACTTTGAGATGATTCATATTCTGAGCCTAAATTTTGCTAGATTTTTTTTCTTTTTTTCTTCCTTGGTGAGTAAATACACACTTGGAGCAATTAGATGCAGCTTAATATTGCAACCAGGCATACTTACAAATCAGTACTTTTGGTTAAGAAAACAAATAAAAATAACTTACCAATTCATAAGCATGAAGTTATCCAACACATTGAGAAAATAACAAGAAGTTACAATTTCAGTAGCCCATGCTCAGATTCAGTAATACTTACTATAGGGAATTCTGTTCAGTTGTTCATTTGCAGGGCATACATAAAAAATTTATTTTTATTCAACTTTTCCAAATGTACATCTTTGTATGTTTTTGGCATTTCGATGATATAAGCTGAAATATCGAATAGGGATCACAGTTGTGTTTTCACTCTTGATGTCATTACTGGGCTTATCTTTGAAATGAAAAAATGATTTACGCTTTCCCAATGGATCAAACAGAAATCAGCTGGAAAGTCAAGAGTGAAAAATAACATCCCCTCTTACGCTGGGCAACATGGTTCATATTTCCTCTTTCCAGCTTTCCGCCTATGGGAGCATCTGTCAAGGATGAGTCAGCACCTTCCCAGGAAAAACTCATAAACATGTTAGAAGACATTTCATTTTGTCATCTACCTAGGCTCACTGGATTAGTATGCAAACAAGGCAGCACAAGAACAGACCACAGCAGCAGTGCTAATGCTCTAAGTGATCTTTCAGTGTAATTAGCATTTGTTTCATCACACTAATTTGACATGGCAAATTAGTGAAGCTAAGATAAGGGGGTTTAGTAGAGCCAGGGCTCTGGTATGTACAGAGAAACTTCCCAATAAGTCCATTTGTGCGTGGCAGTTATGTAATATTGCAGAGAAGTGACAACTAGCAATATCTCTAGAAAAATATCTTTTTTTTTTTAATTTAATATAGTGGTTTGATAGGTTATATTTCTTTCTGCTGCTTTGTTAATAGTGGTGGCTTGGAGAACTTTGCCTCACTGCTCTGGAAAATTCTTTCAAAGCTTAGGTTAAGCTATACGGTACCACAATTATACATGTTTAGTCAAGTCTGGTCCAGCAATACATAGTACCATGCTGTGCTTTCACCTGGGAGTTCAAGGAGCAACCTCATGATTTCCATTTTGCTGGCTGAAAGCCATTCCGCAGCAACGGCAAAACGCTGGGCTCCCTCCTGTCCCAGATCACACAAGCTCAGGAGGGTTCCCGAGTAAGAAATTAGATCCAGTTCCCTGTCACTGCAAAATAGTCCCAAAACTCAGAGGATTTCAAGGATTACAGGAGCAGATGGGAGCCTGGCAGAGGCCTGAAGGAAGGCCTGCCTAAGAAGGAGGACTTCCCAGCTTAGAAAGAAATAAAATCTTTAACTTACTAATCAAAATGAAGGTTTAAGTCTGTTCTTAAATTTCTTAAATCATTTGTCCCTAATACTAGGTTAAATGAGTTATGAAACTTTTGATGCAGCACACTGTTTATTTGGACCAGCTGAGATCATCAGCCAGCAGAGAGCACCTGGTTACTTGCAATGCCACATCTCTCAGTCAAATCACAGACCAACACACCACCCTCCAGAAATTCACCTTCCTTTTGTGTACTCAAAAGAAAAGGCTGCATAAGCCAAAGAAGGGCTGTCCTGAAACAGTCAACAGAACGGAGACAGAATTCTTACTCTATGATTCTGTTTCATATCTGATTCAAAATAATGACTGTGTGTACAATAATGGCAGTTGCTGATAATGTTTGCATCATATAGTAAGACACTAAGCTGAAGTTTATTTAGTTAGAATTAAGAATAGTGGAATGGAAAAAGATGTAGTTGATATGCATATTTAATCTGATTGTCTGTTCACTGATAGTATAATGACCTATTATTTCAATTACATAATTTACATTGCTCATATAATTTGACACAGGCTTAAGAGAATTTAACTTTTCATTAAGAAATGTCAAAGGAGCCAGCCTATTGGACAGTTAGGATGAAATATATGGTATGCAAAGATAAAACAAATACTAAGTGCTGAAAATCCTCGCTATGGAGCCAGAAGAATCAGACTTCAGAAAAGAAGAGTCAGAATAGCCAAAAATATAAGCTGCCCTTCAAAACAGAAGGCATTGCTTGGCATGTTTAATTTTCGATTGTATTTAAAGCACAGAAATTTAGTATTAATTCCTATTCTGAGGATGTTTAAAAGAAATCTAATGGCAACATATCTTGAAGTTGGGAAGGCAATGCAAAAGAGAATATATTATGCATCATAACATGTGCATGTTCTTTAAAGACTGAGGAAAAGGCCATACTGTAGGGAATGTTTCATGGCTAGTGGGAGGGTTAAATAAACAAATGATAATAACACCAATCAGACCTCTTTGCTTAAAGCCTGCAGAGTCAATCTGCTTCTGACTGCGGAGCTACCAACCAGCAAAGGCAAACTAATTAGACACAGTCAAACACTTAGGCAATCACACCTTGTGAATGTAAGCGTCTTCCTGTCATTTGGCAAGTCTCTCAGCTGCCTCCGAGCGTGAGACAACAAATCCCCTGCAAACAAGATCCTCATTCTCCCTGTTAGTGAGATCTAACGGAGCACAATGGCTGGAGGTGAAAGGTGGCAGTCTAGTCAGGTAATGACATCGTCTTCAACAGCCCACATTAAAATAGTGGCACTTGTTTAGACTAGCCTATTTGCACCTACCTGCAGAGGGCCTTTTTAATGTAATTATTAGCCTCTGCAGCCCTGCTTAGGATTTGAAAATATCATTCATTTTCATCTTGCTTCAGCTACCGCTGCTATCTCCTATTCAATCCCAGTCACCTCATCTCCACAAGTAAGCGTAGAAACAGGAGCAGATGAGAGGAGTTGAATTAACAAGAAACAAGTTGGCAGGTGAGCCATATGACACAACAACAACAACAAAAGCTAAAGGATTTGACAATATATTCTAATCACTACCTGACTGCAGAAGAGCTGCAGCATTGAAATAGCTTTCTGGGGAAAACAGAAAAGATAGCAGGAGAATGGTCTAAACCCTCTTTTGTGAAACCCAAGGGTCAGGATCTAATCCTTATGAGCCCTGGAACAAATATGCAATTATTGTCTTTCAAAATTGTCTTATTTTCTCAGGATTTAACTAACTATTCACTATTGACAAGATATGACAAGTACAGTGCTAAGTAGTGAGATACGTTACCACCACCAATTTTAGCCTGACAAACCTAGACACACAGTCAACTGCAGAAGACTCAAGCCAGTATAAAATAGTGTCAGCCACAGACCACAGTTTCCATCCAGTTTCCTCATGAGAATCATGTGCAGCAGAGAGGTAAATAGGTTATTTTATGTCCTTGTGCTCTCATGTTCTAATATGCTACAAAGAAGGTCCAGCAGAAGCATCTTGTCTTGGGGTGCCTCAAAGCGCGAGTCCAGCATTTGCCAGAGGAGCAAGGCAGGGTGCATTTCGGGAGTACTCAGCAGTATATGGCCAGTGATAGTCAAAGAAAAGCTGGGGAGAAGAGGGGTGGTCCAAGCAGAGAGGATGCAGCATTCAGTTTCTCTTGCTGAGGAGCACAGACCTTACCCGTATGGGGACATTCTTTTCTGAAATCAAAAGTTAGAAGATACTTAAAAGAGGAAAAATAAAAATTTCTGCTTCCTTGGTAAGGAGAGCCATTTCAACTTATTTTAAGGTGACATCATCAAGGAAAAAACTAATCCTCAACTTGTCTAGCATCATCCCCCCAAGGAACAGGACATTGTGTTTACAAGACCAGTGCTAATCCCTAAAAAAGGGAGGGACTTCACATTGTCTGTGTGGAAGGTTTGCTCAGTGTGATGCTCTGGCTTTTGGTGCAGTTACTATGGGTTATATTATTTGTCTTGCAGATAATCGATATCACAAATGGTTTCAAAATGCATTTATTTACTTATAGGGTGTTCAGATTCATTTCTCCCAGTACACAGACATCTGACAGATGACTGCATTCAAATGTAGGTTATTGTCTGTATTATTATTGCTGACCAGCTACCAGAGCTCAAGGAGTACTAGACAGTCACAGCACATCCCAAGTACTGCTGGTATCTACTTTGTTTGTTTGTAGTTTTGCTCTCCAGCTGGCTGTGATGGATGAACGTCCTTTAACAACACTTCCTCTGTAAGCTAATATTATGCATCTGACCTAAAATGACAGCTGGAATCAGGGCCACACTTAGAGATGATCATGCCCAACACAAAAATATAAGTGAGTTCTGGAGGGTGCCAGCCCTGGGTCAGTCTCAGCGTATTTGTCAAGCTGCCAGTTCAGCGCTCCTCAGTGCTCTCCTTCACTGCCTAGCAGAAGGCACTGCTTTCAGGGGTAGGAAGCTCAGCATGCTGAGAGACAAGCACTTGGCAGCAGTCCTTATGACAGGGGTGGCAAAAGCAAGACAGGTAGCCAGATGGATCTGGTGCAGCCCAAGGCAAGCACAAAAGCAAAGGGGTAAATCAAAATCAAAGAGATACTATATCCTGATGGGAACCTCTTATTATAGTGACACTGTATAGAGAAACCACACGCACTGCAAGCCCTTATCTGAGCTCTCATGTTACTGCAGTATCTTGCACAGGCCCTGATCTCAGCCGCTTCATCTTGCTATTATTGCTGCTCATTCCTATTTATCTCTGCTCAGTCCATCCTTCCTTTGGCACTTGGCCTCACTTTGAGACTTGGAGTTTTTATTAGTATTCACTAACCCTTCACTGCCTCTATTAATTTGCCATAAAGCATTTGTACCACTTAAATAGGAAACAAGGACCTATACACAGTAAATTAAATTATTAGAAAAGAAATAAGATTTGCAGAAAGAAGAATGATTTTTTTAGACTAGTTAATCTAGGTGGGAAAAAATGGTAAGATCTTCAGCCACCATATCCTTAAACCAGCTGTGACATCACATCCTGAAGAACCACAACTACTGTTACAGCAAAGTCTATTAGAAAAAAATATTGCAGATGAACTTCTGGAATTCAGTTTGTTATTTTTAAGGCTAAGTTGAAAATAATTCATTTGATCTGGATAAATTATTCAGTGCTATTGCACCATTAATACTTGTTTATTTATACTTATATTTATATTTATACCCGCACATACACAAATATACGCATCCCAACACACTTACTCAGCTAAATATTTTAATTGTTTAAAATATTAAGTGCTGAGTACCATATTAGCTTGTATATAACTAATTGTATTTTTCAAGCAAATGTGGCAGGTTATTGAAGCACAGGTCTGTGGGTGAATCTCTATAGTGACACACTCCACCATGAAAAGCAGCTGCCCCATGATATTGAAATGGCTATTGCCTGCACAAACCTATCAAAATTGGGATGTAACTGGTCCCTAGCTCTGTCGCTATTTGAAAATCAAACCCAATTTTGCAGCACATTTTATACTTGTACCTAGGGGATCACCACTTGCAGATTTATCCATGGTTTCGAGGACAGGCCAAAGAGAACCTGCCCTTTTGGAAGACCCCTGGCAACAGGATTAAAGGCACGAGCATCTGTGTAATGGAAGAGACTCTGACCAGCCTCAGGCTTGAGGCAGGAGTCCTAAAGGACAGGAAGGAGCCAGGTATTTGCCATAGCTGTTCACCTAGTTTCTTTCCATATTTCCCTTCAGTTGTCAGAGCTGAATAAAGACAAGAAGGGAAGTTCCTGGAGCAACCAAGAAAATGGCTCAAAAGAGACCTGAGGCAAATTAAAGCCCAATTTAACTTTTGCTCAATAACTTCATTTTATTTGTATGAATCATTTATGTGGTGAAAAACTTCAGCTTACCACACTAGAAAACTCAATTAATAGCCAAAGTGCTTAGAGAATAGGGGAGGAGAACATGAAGAAAAAACTCCAGTAACTGAGTTAAGAAGCAGAAGTAAAAATCTTTTGACACTCACCATTAGAATTATCAGAGGAAAGCAGAAGAGTTTGCTTCCAAACCACAGGCATGAAATACACTTACAAAAACGGGTCAGTCAACAATTAAGGATGATAATCCACTTGTAGGACTCAGGAAAAACTTGGCTACACTGTGCTACTGCAGGTAGGCCCCATATGATGAGTCAGAGACCTCATGGGAAGCCTGTACTGGGGCAAGGACTAGATCATCGGTGCCCAACTGCCCCACTGGCTCTAGGATCTTCTTCTCTGCCTCTCTAGACATATGAGAAAGTGTTTGCAGCCTCTGCCTGCTCCATGGGTTGTGGAAAGGACAACTTTTCTTGGCTTACAGACACTTTTCCTGATTGCTCAGTGCTGGTACCATCAGCTTCCTCTGCAACTGGACATGATTCTTTGGGTTTGCTCTGTTGTTCCTCACTGGCTAGAAAGGTATTGACATTATTCAGCACAGTAGTGTGGCAGGGAAATTACAGTCCTGCCTTTATTGTCAAGAAAAGCCTGAAAAAGCCTCTAGCTCTTATTGCATCACCCATTGCTCTTCTTTTGGTTAGCATGTAACTAAATAAATGTCTCTTTCAAATACATGCAAAAATAAGTCTCATTCATCAGAATGGTATATATCATTTCCCTCAGACAGGAAAAAATTAATCTATAAATGTGTGAGAAGCAAATTGCAGGGCAGAAGCAAATTGTGATTTACAGCTTTTTTCAAAAAGGAATGGGGAGAGTGAGTACTTTTGTTCTCTACCAAGTAGAAACTTAGAAGTAGAAATCAAGTCCACAGCTATTTTTTTCTGCTGCCTCACTTGTTTACTTCTTAAATGCAGGGGAGGGCATATTAGGTTCAAGTAGTAGCCACAGAAAAGGGGAAAGTGAGTAGCTGAGACTGAATGATAGTTGATTGCTGTGGTCTCACAGGTTTTATCACATTAGAATAGGTTTAACCCTTGAGAATCTGGCCACTTGTCATCCGTGGCAGAAAAACTGCTTTGTTAGAGGGAGAGAAAGAGAAAAATGCACTGGTGCATATGGTATACCATTAATAAGTCTCACACCCCGTAATAGGAACGTTTGTACACAAATGTGTTCTTTGGGATCTAGCCAAGAGCTGAGCACCCTAGTGAATCTTAATGCCCAGCTAATGAGTTATTTTTGGTAAATTTGGCACTGGGACTTAATAGAACCAATTTGTCCCCCAAAAGCTAAATCATTTATCACCTCTTTGAAGGTGCTAAGTGGACCTAGAACTTCAGGATGCTGTCAATAAAATTAAACTAGTCAAAGCTGTCTGGTAATTTATGCTTCTTTCCACTACTATTTAGAACACAGGTAAATGTATGAGATGCAAGAGATTAATAAAGAAGCAGTAGTGCTACTTAGCTGTGCTCCAGGGCTGATGCTTGTTGTTGGAGATGGGTGACCATGAGGAAAGCAGGCTATTTTTATTGGGAAGCATCCAAACTATATAGTTCTGAAGATATTGAATTTCCCAGGCACTAAGCATTTGGATATGTGGAGTTATGGTTCAGCCTTTTACAGACTACCTATACATTCAAATCTGGAATAAAGTTTCACATCCCTTTGAAATAGATTTTTTTTTTTTTCAATTCAAATTGAAACTGAAGAGAAACCTGGGAGGTTAATATGAGGGTTTTGGTTTGGAAACATCTCTGGTGGCATAAAAAGCTCAAACTATTTTCCATTTAGAAAACATTCCTCCAACTCAGAATGTCATTGCCACAGACACTGGTCATATGTCCTATGGGAAATTCCCCTTAACTCCTCTTTGAGGTGTAAGTTGTTATTAATGACCTTCCTATGTTGAGCAAAGGAGCTCCATATGGATGTGCAAAAGATATCCACTGAAGTTTCTACTTAAATATCCAATGAAAAATGTATTTGGGTAGGGAACTCTGGTTTTGAGCACTATAGCAATTGTCTGCATTAACCAACCAGTCTAAGTGGAGTGCACTGAATAGGAAATGAGACTGAAGCCAAAGTTAGAGCTATGCCAAACTACCTGAGTGTAATGTGGATAGCAGTGAACTGTGACTCATGTCATGTTGTGTTATGTAGCATCAAATCACTGTACAGTGTGACACAACGTAAGCAACATGAGTGGCGTGAATGTGACACAGCACAGCCTTTTTTCCTCTCTCTTTCCTTTTTCTTTTTTTTTAAGAGCATTTTACTTTTAATCAGATAGCTGCTGTCAATTCAGATAACAGCTGCCTGACCCAAATTTTCAACTGACTGAAGTGGACGAATACTGAAGTGTGGACATTCTATTAGGAAAAGTTAACATTTCAGACTAGCATCTCTGTGCTAAAAATATTCCCGTCGCTTTCTCTTACCCCCTCCCATTTCTTCCTCCCCTAACACTAGCTGTATTTTCTTACTGATACTGAATCAATAATTTCATTTCTATATTACAAATCTTAAAACAATATGGCAAAAAAAAGTATGCTGGAATTTTACTTACTCATGTTTAATTATTGATGTAGGCTTCTTTAAACATATTTGGCTCTCTGAAACAGCTCTTTAGAACTGTGTTCCATTTCTTATTGCTTACCTATTCTGTTTGTTCTCTGCCTCCCTGATCCTTTTCGATTTTCTGCAGGTTAGCAAGTGCTGCATTGTCTGCTTTTGAAATGTGTCTTTAGGCATGCTTTTGTTTGACAAGGAATGCCAAGGCTGAGCTGACAAAGTCTGTTTGAAAATCTTTTTCCAGGTATACAAGATCAGTAAGTCTGTTCAATGTATTCTGTGATTAGTATTTTTCTTCAGATATTTATATCAACATTTCAGGTTTAGTGAAAGATGTTTTCTGAGCATACCTGTCAGTGGGAAACTTACTAAAGGTAAGTAACAGTATCATTTATATATTCAAATGTATAAATATATTTATGGTAAATAGTTGACATCTCTCTCCACATAACTTAAAAGAAAATATACCTTTAACAAGCACTCAGCCACTGTTCTTTTCACAGGCTTGAAACAAATATCAACTTAGAAAAGCTGTCTTTTAGGTATTTTGTCTCTCACTCTTTGCAACCAGATCACTTTAAAAATAATATTTAGATTACTGCACCCCACCCCTGCAGGGTTGGGGGCACTGGAGATGATATTTGTCCTATCAGGCAAATTCTCAGGTAAAGGAAGCCTTTATATACTCTGACACTGCACACTCATGAATTCTGAATAGGATTGAAAAAAAAAAAAAAAAAAAGAACACACATCTCTTGCCTTTTACCCCCAGTCACAAAATAAAGATTATATCCTTGACAAAATACATTGGTGAAAGCTGTAACCAAAGCCTTTCTAAAAGATGCAGACTGAACAAATGTGGTATCAAATGCACAATTAAAAGACATGGCTGCCCCTTTTTACAAACACTTCCTACTTATCATGTGATACTATGCTGCCAAGAGACAGCTTTCCATGCCAGTGACCTCGTAAAATTTCCTGAACCCTTGGAAAATAAGTACAACAGCCCCAAAGCCTTCAACTTTTAACTGTACCCACCACAGAATTGCTACCACATAACTCCACTGTCTCTGGTTGTCTCCTGGCTAGGGCTAGAGCTCGATACACTCTTGATCTTTACTTTGCACGAGGATACTTGAATACAAGGACTCCAATATACCGAGCAGTTTAACACGCGGTGCTGGAATCCTAGGCAGCATCTGAAGATCTCTGGAAATGAAAGTCTGTATAGAAGGTTTGACACTAAATGTCAATGAGTTAGCAAAGAAACGAACTCCAGGCAGGACATGGACCTAGGTAAGGGAAAGAAACTTCAACATAGAATAGAATTTTCTTCCTGGCAACCATATTTGTTGGAAAGCAGAAGGCAAATAAGGAATCTGTGAATCTCTCCTATGGTGAGGTGAAGTACACTCCTACTTAAAAGGGTGAAGAAATTCTTTAACAACAAAGAAGTCTCATTTGCCTGTGATCAAAGTCTGGGTGACAGAAGCGTCAAACTCTTAATTCTAAATTAAGCTACAAATAGGAAATGCTACATTTTTGGATTTGAAACTATCTTTGTCTTTCTCAAAGGACTAAACCAAGCACTTAAATCCAAACATGACGTAACCTGACAGAAAAGTCGGATTGAAATTTTGCCACCTTGACCTAAAAAGGCTTTAATGCCACTATTTTAAGACTCTGTTTTCCACTAGCTAAGTCCACTCTTAAGCTTCCTGCACCCTCCCCAGCAGGCATTGCCTGCCCCTTCTCAGTTAAGGGCTCACTTAAAGATTTCCTTTTTTAGACAATATTAAGTGGCCTCTGGTAAGCAATAAACAGTTACCTAGAGGTGCTAGATGTAGCTTCCGTCCCCTCTGTTTTCTTCCCTATACCACTAAATTTTAAAGCAAGCATCAAGATAACAAAAGCCAGCCCAGTGCTACCAAGGCATGACTTTGTCAAGTCCTGATTGGAAGAGATGAGCATGCATACTCATATTCATACTGCATATTCCTCAATGACCTGGATGAAGGCACAGAGTGCTCCCTCAGCAAGTTTGCTGATGATACCAAACTGGGAGGAGTAGCCGATACCCCAGAGGGCTGCACTGCCATCCAGAGGGACCTGGACAGACTGGACAACTGGGCGGTGAAAAACCTCATGCAATTCAACAAGGCCAAGTGCAAGGTCCTGCACCTGGGGAGGAATAACCCCAGACACCAGTACAGGCTGGGGACCGACCTTGTGGAGAGCAGCTCTGCGGAGAAAGACCTGGGTGTCATGGTGGACGACAAGTTGACCATGAGGCAGCAGTGTGCCCTCGTGGCCAAGAAGGCCAATGGGATCCTGGGCTGCATTAAGAAGAGCGTCTCCAGCAGGTCGAGGGAGGTGATCCTGCCCCTCTACTCAGCCCTGGTGAGGCCGCATCTGGAGTACTGTGTCCAGTTCTGGGCTCCACAGTACAAGAGGGATGTGGAGCTGCTGGAGAGAGTCCAGCGCAGGGCTACAAGGATGATCAGGGGCCTGGAACATCTGCCCTATGAGGAGAGGCTGAGGGAGCTGGGCCTGTTCAGCCTGGAGAAGAGAAGGCTGAGAGGGGATCTAATCAGTGTATATAAATACCTCAAGGGAGGGAGTGCAGAGGACGGTCATGGTCTCTTTTCAGTGGTGGCCACTGATAGGACTAGAGGAAATGGCCGGAAACTGAAACATCAAAAATTCCATAGGAACTTAAGGAAAAATTTCTTAACAGTGAGGGTGACAGAGCACTGGAACAGGCTGCCCAGAGAGGTTGTGGAGTCTCCTTCTCTGGAGATCTTCAAAACCCGCTTGGATGCAGTCCTGTGCCACGTGCTTTAGGTGTCCCTGCGTATGCAGGGGGGTTGGACTAGATGATCTCTAGAGGTCCCTTCCAACCCTAAGCATTCTATGATTCTATGATACTCTGCTTTTATTTCCCCCAAAGAGCAAGCAATAGCAATGAGAAAAAAAACAGTGGAACCTTTAAAAATCTTTTAAAATATGAGTCAATTTACAACTATATTTTGACTTCATTAAATATTTCCACTATCTTAATGATAATAGTGAAAAATATATATGGAGGTAAGAGTATGTTGCACATTCCTTGCCAAAGGATAGATAACAGGAAATGTCTGTTCTTAAGCAAAATTAAAAAGAAAGAAGAAATATTTCAACATTTTTCCTCTTACAATAAAAGTACTAACCTAGTACATTTGAAACTGGAAAAGAATAACAATTGATGTCAGCTTTGAAACAAGCAAAGTATTTTGCTCATGATCTTCTGTCATATAAAATGAAATCTGTAAATTTAAACGTACAGAAGTTGATCTTGTTTAAAAGGTGCTTGGCTCTCTAATTACATGAGAAATACCTTTCTTTAATAATTTATTAGAAATATGGGGCAACATAAAGACAAAGTGTAAAAATACCCACCATGTAAACTGGTGTTGAACCTTTCTGTTAAAATTAAAAGCTGAAATTCTTTGACTGTCTCACTTTCGAGCAGAACACAAGAAAAGAATATTTTAGTTAGTTCTCACCCTCCAGGCAAAGAAGTATAAAACCTCTGGCCTGATTCCAACCTCATTATCAAAGGACCACTCACCTAATCTAAAAAAGCAGCTCTTCATCAATTTATCATTAACAAGAGCATTACAATATAATGTAGGGAAACGGCTTTCCACCAGGGATTCAGTTAATGGGAGTCTAGAGCCACATAACAAGCATGGCAGAAGATATGCCACAGTAGGTGAAGATAATATACATATATTCCAGGCAAAGAATACTGCAAATAACTTCTCTGCTGTTGATGAGCTTTCTGCAATATTTTTTTAATATTTCATTTAAAAAGTTTAACTCTTATTGCATTCCATAGTAACATAACCACCACAAGATAATTTAGTTGCTGACTGTGTATGAAAAATGTTATTTGACATTAAACTCATCTGAGAAACTCATCTGTTACAGAACATATAAATATTTCTTGCGTTTAAATGCCCTGTTGAATAAGGGCCAAAAGAACTACACTCAATACAAACAGTGAAGGTAAAGGAAATTTGGGGGGCCAGGAGAGCCACAGGATATCTTCAGTAGATGAATAGGTCTGATGAAATCATGAACCATATTGTATTTACATCACTTCAACTCAGATCTAGGAGTGAAGTTATACACCTGAAAAAACCTCCGAGTGGTGCTCTACATAGTAGTTCACCTGATCAGCAAGGCAGGTCACAGCAAACACCTCACCCCAGCGATCTGGCTTCCTGCGCTGCCTCCCTGCAGACTAGAGACGAGTTCAAGGTTGCTGCCCTGAAACTCCAAGCGCGCTGCAGGACTGGCCCTACCTACCTGAGAGACTTCCTTCCCTGCTTTGCCTACGACCTTCCATGACAGCCGTGTTCCTCCAAACACTGAATCTGCCAGCAAATAGGCAAGATGCTCCTTAGAGGAGAAGACACAACTTCTGGAGGAGATGGATGTGTACTGTGGACCTTCCTCCCTGAAGAGAGGGAAATAAACTCACTTGTAAACTTCAGTGCAAACCTCCTGTTTCCAGCTGAACGTCCTCAATAATTTCTTCAAACAAGGCAAAAACCTATAAAATAATCAAAGTCTTTTCTCAACAGGCTGAGAAGAGACAGAGAGGAGCATTTCATACACAAACATTGTCTTCACATACACAGCTCTTATCAGAAAGTATTCTGATATAACACTGCATAGGGCTACACAAGTCTGCTCTGAGACCCAGCAATACAATCACAGTGTATTTTAGAAATAAAATTAGGAGACATATATAGTGAATTAAATATGTAATATGTTTTTACTGAGATATTGTGATTATTGCTGCTGGCCTTGTATCATGCTGCAGCTTATATCATGATATATAGCTTAAAACAGAAGTTTTTTTCTTTAAATATTTTGTGAATTATTAGACTGGAGATGCTTCTTCCTCTTCTAAGCTGCTAGTGGTTACTGCTAACTTGTTTTATTTAATAATAGTTTCATCTAATATGGCAAACTCTTCACTTCTTTGATTATTCTTCAGATGAGAAAGAACAAGGCAAGAGTGGATGACAAGCCCCACACTGTCAATATTTTCTAGATTTTTCCCCTATTCTGACCTGAGACCAAGAGCTGAAATTGAAAAAGTACACTAGAAAGTACACATCAAAATGAATATTGTCAGCAAAAATGCTCCATGGTAATGCTTTAAAAATATTTAATTTTTATTTCATTTTTTAAATAAATATCTTATTATTCTATTCTTTGAGTATTCCAAACTACACAAATAATTTCTGTCTCACTTTGAACCAACCAAAACAGAGCAGTAGAACCCCAAGTTATTGGCATTTTTTCTTTGCTAATAACTGCTTCAATTTTGAGGAACTTATATTTTCTAGAGATAAATCCATTTTGCCAGAAAATTCCCAGTCAAACCTTTCAGATAATGTCTCTCAGGAAGGTCTGAGTAGAAAGTTCTGAGGTTTTTTTTCTTTTTTTTTTTTTTTTTCTTCTGAGGAATCATTCTGTTAATACTGGAAATTAAATTCCATGTTTGGCAAAGGCAGTGTCCAAGCACAGGGGGCCCAGCCAGAGCCAGGAGATACACAGAGGAGCCAGGACCTTCCACAAGCCACCCCAGAGCCCCGAGGCAATATCCCTCCAGAAAGGAGGGGGCAAATGCAATAATCGCAGCACCTTCCCTGGAAGGGCCTGATTTAGGAAAACACGGCATCTTTATCAGCTAATGTATCTGACCAAGGAAAATGCCAGAGCAGCAGCTAAGGAGGAGAAGTGGGCTGAGGAGCTCTATGAACAGCAGTAGGAGATGGGATAAAGGTTACTGAAGGTCAAGTACAGCGAGCGCGTCGCTGCTGGCACGAAATTGCTGCTGCATTCCAGGAAATCACTCCCTCTCATCTTTCTTAGCCTGTCACATCCTATTTCACTTACTGGTTCGTCTTCAAGGTGTTTGTCTTATTTGTCTCCTTGGGTTTGCTGTTTATCTCCATTTATTCTCAGCATAATTTAAAACTCGTTGTTTAAATTCTATGACTGGTGGGTAAGCAGGGGGAGAGCTAACCTGTGTAATGATCTGCAGAATCTAGGTGGGAAGGAGAAAGAGCAAGATTAGTAGAAGTGATTACAGCAGGAGTTGTGATGGGAATATCATTTCACCAGAGCAAACAGTGGGAGACTGGCTGGCCTGTGTCTTGTCATTTTTGCAGAGAAAACTGAAGGAGCTGCATTACTCTGTGAGAGTTGTGTCTGGGAGCTATAAAATTACCTATTGATGAATAAGCTGGAAAGTTACCTGAAATAAAGTTTAGAAAGCACTAATGTACCTCATGCAATTCTGGCTTTATGGTAATGTTAGATAATTAGCACCAATGGGTAAGAGACAAGAATGCACATACATTGAAAGTAAAGCATTAGCATATATTTAGCAATTACAGTTAAATTTATCATGAGTTATTTGTCTCCGCTGAAACAGTCCTTCCAGCAGAAAACTCAGACTTCCTCCATTAAAAAAAAAACACTTTATATTTAATTTGCTAGAGGGAAGAAACTGAAGCTTGCTATTCACACACTCATTGCACCTACAAAACCTACAAATCAGCCAGGTTCTCCCCAGTGAAATCTAGAGAGGTGGATTTCTCTTACTCTTACACTAAAGAGTTTATTGAATACACAGATGCACAGGCAATCCTTGAACTAAAACCTGGAACTCGGACTTCTCAGGTAAATAACATAAGGTCCTTCTTGTTTCCTCTCTGGCCTAAGGAAGCCATCTTTTTTCCTTCTTCCTTTTTTTTTTTTTTTTTTTTTAAGTCACACTTCAAGCGACTAAAAAGACAACATGTGCATCGGAGAACAGCTCACAGTCAGCTAAAAGGCCTGTTTTGGGAAGCAGAAGTTGTGGGCTTGAGTGAAGTAAGGTGAACGCAGAAAAGCCTGTTTTTGGGCTTCATTTCTAGGAGGACAAACAAGGCACTACATTCTGCCCCCCTCCATCTAGCTGCACTGCAGTACATAAATGTGCAGCTACGTGCTGTGCGTATGTATGTATATACACATTCTCTCATTCCACTTACTGTATTAACATTGCTGAGATTTCAGCACTGAGATTTCCCAGTGCGAATCCAACCAGACTAAGGAAGATGCTCTGCCCAGTTCTTGTCTCGCACGTACGCAGCACTGCAAATGCTTGAGGAAGCGCGTTGGTGAGTCTGGGGGAGCAGACTCTGCTCTGGGCATCTCTACCTACAATTGATGTAAGTCGTAGATTTGAACTCTGGCCTCTTAGATAGCCCTTATCTGCATAGTGGAGACTATATTTACAAGCTAGCTATGTTACTGCGATGCAGAAAGGTTCAGTGAAACAAGGCCTTAATAAGTAACACTTGACCTTACTGCCTACCTGACCCAAGAGCAAAATAAGAGCAAAACATCTGAGGCAGGGCCGCAGAACAAAACATATCCACCCTAGTCACATCTCTGCTAAGAGTCAGACAGGGACAAGCATTTGTGAGAGTGGCTCCTACCTCCCAGGTCCTCCTGAGCTTGGGACTCCATGTCTGCATCTACCCTGTAGGTCAAGTGTAGATGTATCTGGGGCAGCCCACCTTCTTCAGAAGAAAGACACCATAAGCTGATCAGCTGTCTTTGCACCTGCAACAAGAGCTACTTTCTATCTGACTTGCACATTCAGCTAAATTTTGCCATCACCAGCAGCCCCTTCTGACAACCTACCCTGGAAGATGAAACATCTTCTCTGGTCCTAATCATGACTATAATATCGTTCAACTTCAGTGCTATAATCTGGCAATACTTGTACCCTGCAGACTTTTAATTCTGAAGCTAACAGTTTACAAGGTAACTAACACAGAGTCCAAAGTGTTCCGTGCTAAATGACTTGATTATATTTAACTTGTTTCGTGGATGGTCTCTGCTAATTTTGTAAATCTGTTTACATTATATTGCTCTGTTTTTAGAACCTTTACAAAGCAAGGTTTTTTATTTCTTCGTCTGCTTCTTTTATGAAATTTCAGCAAATCCCTTTTCAAAGCTACCTTTGTTCAAATTCCTTAATTCAAAGTTACTTTTGAATTAAGGAGAGGGAAACATAATCCATCTACTTTCTCAATGAAAAGAAACTGTGGACGAAAACCCACTTTTCTTCATCTACACAGTCCTAGAAATAATGCTGAGTGTTCATCTTTCCATGTTATACTGCAAAGTCTTGTAAAATAAAAAAAAAGCATCTTCTGAGAATAAAAATGTGAAAGCAGCAGCACATTATCAGGAAAAAACAGGAAACAAAAGCATAAACAGAGATAAGCTACAGTGGCTGTAACATTACTTACAGATGGAATATTTACAGATGGAATACTTTGATTCACAAAATCTGCAATTAATTTTAAAATAAATTCTCAAAACTGAAATTTGTCATTCAAGGAGACAGATACTGAGATTTTTGAGTTTGATAACTCTGCTATCTTGGAATCTTCATTTATTCTAACTTCTGTTTTACACAGATGAGGGGAGAATTATTGGGTATACTGACTAATGCTGCTCATGTTGCAACAAGTTTCTTTGTGGATGATATATTAAAAAGAGATATAAAAAAAGCCATTTTGAGGAAGATATGTTCTTTGTCTTCATATATCTGGACTCCAGGCAGTTTGCTTATTTGTGGTGCAGAACTGCAAGACCTATCTTTAAAGAAAAAAAAATGTTTATGATATTGATGGGATACACTACCAGGACTTAAGAGATGAAAAGATCTAATGTATCTGGCCCTGATGAGCATCTGCATAGAACTTACATTTTGGTCACAGTGGGACATGGCAGTAATACACTAAACAGGATCAGAGGCAACAAGGGAGGTCCTGGATAAATCCCAAGAAGACAGGCCATCCAAGAAGATCCTCTTGCCAAATTGCCAGGGAGGCACAAGCACAAAGCTCAAGCTCCCAGTTTTGATACAGATTTAATTATTTAAATAAAGTCACCCAGTGGGAAAGACTAACAAAGAGATCCACTCAAGAGTAACCAGCAGACTAGCAAGCAGACACCTGCTTGCTAATTTTTCAGATTTTGGTGTTAAAGTTGTGCAGAACCTTAAAAAATACAGCACCTTCTCTCGAATCCACATTTTGTAATAGAGTACAGTCTTTACAGAATCAATAAATTATTCATGGGGAAAGCAATACTACTCTTAGACCCTCGGGTCTTGGGCTCCCCACATGCAAAAGATCTAACTCAACACAATCAATCCAGAAGGATAATTCTGTTATACCCTACTTAACCCAGATTGCCTAACAGGGTTTGAAAATGGATTAGTGGATGATGAGCTTGTTTTATAGGGGATATTTTCTTCCAGAAAAGGAGATGATAATTGCTACTAGCTGGTTTAAGAATTAAATGATCCTCGGTAGGAAAAGAAACTTTTTATATGCTCTCTTAACTAGCTAGACACTGGCTTGTGATGACTAGAGATATGGGAGAAGCAAAGCATGTAAACAGGCATCAATCATTCCTGCCTAGCAATAGAGGATCTTAGACTCTTAGATAGAGAGTTGAGAAAATCTAGAGAGAAAGGAGGCTAACAAAACTGGCTTATTCTTTCATATTCTTAATATATCATCTATGAAGGGTCAAACAAGATTTCTGGAATGGCTATGAGTCTTTGAATTACAGCAGCTCCCACAACTCATACTGGTAGGCAGAAGATATCCTAGATCACTTTTAATCATGGAGAGCGGCATAAAGTTCAAAGCATTTCTAAACAGCAGATGTTTCTTCGCTTTCTATTTTTGATGACTATGGGACATCCAAAGAAATACCAGTGGGAATTTCAACATATAACAATGAAATTCTTTCTTATTTATTACAGAAATCTCTGCTCACTGTCACAGCACTGTGGTATGGTCACTTCTGACCTTGAATTTCTTAAGATATCTCTGTTTATTGCGCATGCATGCGTTTTATTTGTTCATGAGATGCCCTTGTAATAGAGAAGACAGCTGAAAACACTTCCAGGTTGGACAGGGTAGAGAAAAGGAGACACATAGGAAGACTTACCCCTCTCGCCTATGTGGAGACATCACAGAGTCCATGACACAGATCAGAGCTGGGCTCATCTGGGGAGATCCCATTTTCTCTAATGTGCTATTTACCATCTAGTTTCTACACCACCAAGGTTGTAGTCAGGAGAAGCCTGCAAAAGCTAATTTAGGAATATTCAGCCAAGTGAACACTATGACAGATTATCACCAAAGGAGAGTTTTAAAAGAATATAACAGAACAGTCACTGAAGAGGAATTCAGATTTTGCAAATGAAAATGCATATCAAAAAAACAGTGCCAAGACTTGCAATATTTGAGACAGAGAAAAGAAATATATTCTGAAGCTCTTATGCATCTGCACAAAATAGCTCATATCTTGAATATCAGAACTTTACGGGAAACTGTTCACAGGCAAGCCCTAGGCTGAAAGAGGTTCATATAAACATTAGTTGAATGAATTCAAGCTAATGTATTTCTGGATGCAGTACAGTAATTTGTAAGAACACTACCACTGGCAACTACGGTCACTTACTCCAGGGTTCCATGAGAACAGACAGAACTGCAGAACTCACAATATTTTATGTTATTGTTGTAATATATCTCTCTTGTTAACAAAACGGCAGCATGACAAATATATCGCAGGAGTTCTGCTTGGACCCCTTTGCTTAGCACATTTTCTCTCCTTTTATTCTTCAGTACTTTTTCCCTCAACATGTTTTTTGTTTTCTGTGCTGCTACCTGGCTCTTCCTTTTCAAACAGGCTCTTCCTGACAGTTATCAGGGTTTAACATACTGTTCTAGGAGGCTCGTGAATATTGCTCTTTGATTTTTAGTGCTTTATGATGAATGGCTAGGAATCATTGCTGGAGAAAAAAAAAAAGAAAAAAAAAAGAAATGAAAAATAGTTTCTGAAAACCTTTGTGCTATTGAATTCTGCCGGCAAACTCTCAAGCATTGGATTCCTTTGCTATAGTACTGTCATTCTGCATGCCGTCTGTAAAAGATCTACCAAAAAAAAAAAAAAAAAAGACCAGGATGTATTCGTGGAAAAATATATGAGTAAAACAATACAAATCTTAAGCCTGATTAGGATGCAACTGCCCTCCTCTTTTTTTTATGCTTTTACTTCCTTTTTTTTTTTTCCTCTTTTTTTTCAAAGTCTTCCTGGATACATCTAAATTTGAGGCATTCTGTTTCTTGAACTCTTCATCAGTTCACAGCACTTTTGGGTCTGGACCCCCCAGCCTTTTTTCATTGACTACATAAAAGCAGGGAGGCAAGAATTCAAACGTTGGACCCTAGAGTAAAAGAAAGAGCTTTCAGCACAGCAGATAAACATGTTGCCTTCTACTGTGTTTGGCAACCTGGAGAAAAGACAGGGTAGGAAAGACAGCAGGGAAAAAGGGAAGAGGAGCAGCTCTGCAGTAGAATAGCAACTTTCTGGGAGGGTATGAAAAAAGTACCCTTACTGCTGGGTTTTCTTAAAGATGTCCTCTTCAACATAAAACCCCAAATGAAATTCAAAGAATTTATAAACTTGTCCAGGATTTCCAGAGCACAGTGATGAAATACATAACCAGAGGACTGAACTGAGTCCACTGAACTGCAGCAGGGCATATGAAGCAGCTCAACACCTTTTATAAAAGCCAGTGGCAATTTATCTGGGAAATTCTGGGTAGAAGTAGAGCTGTGCTGTTACTGTGTGCTGCCATCGCACCCCACAGGTGTAAATCCATCTCCTTCAGTAATACCCTGCAGAGCAGCAGTCACCCCTGTGGGCAAGACCGGCCTTGGTGCCACTTGTGCTGATGGCCGCAGGGCAGCTCTGGAGCCCTGGCTGCCAAGGCAGGGAGCTGGCTGGAGCAGGCAAGGCGGGTGCTGCTCACACGCTGCCGTGGGGCAGCTCCGCAGGCCTCCGAGGCGGCTGCGTTCCGGCAGCGCAGGGGAGCCCAACGCTGCCTCGTCCAGGGGCCGTGAGCAAATCGGGCTTTTTATCTCCCCTCAGAAAAGCAGGTCTCCTGTCCTCAGTGCTTGCTGAGAAAATGATCCAGAGCTGTGAGTACAAAATATCATGCAGCAAAGTTTATATTCTCCATTTCCTTCTTCTCTTTTAAGGCAGTAGCTCACAGAGATAAAACATATATGAGGCCAGGACAGGCTGCTGGTTCAAATGTGAAAGTGATTTCCTAAGCACATCTACATCCAAACCATAACTGACAAAGCCTCAGAGAGTCTGTGGAGTGTTACTAATGCCAGAAAAAGAATTAGACCAACCTACATGAATTGAGGATCACACACTTGGAGTTGGACCTCACTCATCTCTCTTCTTCACATAACCTTAAAAATTTTTTCCTGCTTCTTCTCCTTCCTGTTTTTCCAATTTGAAATGGTATCATATACAAGCAGTAATGAATGGCGTAGTGACAAGTGCCAACAACAGATGAAAAAGCAGCATTTGGAGGAAAACTCCTAGGGGGTGGAAAAGCTTAAATCTATCCTCCTCTTCTTGCTGTACTTCAAAACTTAACTCCAGAACAGTATATAAATTTCTCCTGTTAGAATACATGTGTTTAAAAAGCACATGTAAGTGTGACTTTCTAGTATTTAGCTTTCCTGAATTCCTTTGGCACAATGGAAAAAATACACACAAACATATTTCACAGTATGGCAGTGTTTGGCAAATTTTAAAAATCTTTCAATTCCAGCATATTCCTCTACTCTGGTTATTAACTCATTGCAAATTTGAAGTGCACAAGCTCGTATACACATCGAAACAAGGAAAGACTATTACTTATTTTTAAGGTAGCTAGGCACAGAAATCAAACAACTTTCCTCCATTTTACCAGAACAGTCTGACTAATTTAATGGGATTCATAGGATTTTTATTTTTTCTTAAGAGTATATTGTATTTATGTGTAAGAAATACTGTGGGCTTTGTTGTTTGGGTTTTTTGTTTGTTTGTTTTGTTTTGAGAAACTTCTCTAAGATAACTCCACCTTTCAGGGGTGTAGACTAAATTTTAATACTGTAGACAATCCTTGATTTACAAAGGACTATGCAGTTTAGGATATCACATCTCTGTAACAATCTCCACCCTTCAACTTTTGTATACGTCTCTTCACAAAGTCCCCAAACCTTCTCTACTTTAGAGGCAAACTACTTGAGGCTTGAAATTAATTTAAATTTCTTTTTCCTTTGTTCTGGTGTATTTATTACGGGGTGGAAGTTATCAAGCAAGAAAAAATAGCCAAGATTCTTCACAAACAGGTCAGTTTCTGGCAGCGGATTCAGTTCATAGCTATTAAACATTCACATGGAGTTTGTTTTCTTGCTTGCTTGTTTTAAAACTAGAAACAACATTCGGTCCCATATTCAGAATGTGTATGTCATGTTTCAGCCTGAAGCATATTTTTATGGTTAAATTATAAACCCTTAAATTAAGAATTTATCATAAAAAATACATGACAACTCCCTGGCAATAACACTGCAAACATCACTGTAATGATAAAAATGATTAAATGATATCGTTCTGTTTCAGACATTGCCAACAGATTTTGAGTTAACTGGTTGCAATTAAAGGCTTCTTTAATAACAATATATGAAGAAAAATTCTGCCAATACTTCTGTAATTTTTAAAATATTATTAAAATAAACATCTTAAATTAGTTCAGTGGAGGAAAAAAATAACACAAAGAAGAAAATAAACTGCATCAGAACTACAAAAATCCCAGGCAACAGAAAGTTCAGTCTTAATCTAAAGATTCTTATTATGGGTTACCCAGAGCAGGAGACATGAGGAAGACTGTACACTACTAACTTGATTTAATGTGTCAGGCTTGGAGGACTGAGCATTTTAAAAGTTAGACCGCATAACGCCTAGGGGAATCCTAATAAACTGGGGGAACAACATTAAAGAAAAGAAATTAAGAAAAAAAACAAGTATGACGGGGGACAGAAAGATTAGTATTGGAATCAGGCTGCGTTTCTTCTCCAGTCTCTTCCTTGCTCATCACAAATAAGTTAGCTAATTTCTAAATATAAAAAAAGACACTAATTAGAATAGTAGCTTCAACATCTGTGTGTACTCAAAGTTAAAACTTAATTAGAAGTTAAAACTATGTTGTTTTATTTATGTGTACTTAGCAAATTTAGCCCTTTAAACATTAAATGGAGGTTTACTTAGGAAGGGGCATTACAATTAAACATTTAGACACTCTGCTAATTTTTTCCCCTGGTTAACGATATCAGCTTTTCTACTGACACAATCACTATCAAAGAAAGAACAAAATGAGAAACCTGCCAAATACCAGCAAATATTCTCACCTTCTTTCTAGAGTAAAGGATTGCCTCAGAACTGCTACTACTCTTGTTTCAGTTTTTTTCTTTCATTCAGACAGGGAATTCGTATACTCCAGTCCCCTAACAATGATACTCAGCTAATGAACAGTTAGAGCCTTCTTCTGTCAGAACCACTGCATAAATCCCTGCCGAGGAATCCTTGCCACTCAGACACATGCACATCTGACCCTGCTTGAGAACAGGGAGCAGAACCCAGTGCCAATCAGCAATTATAAGATAAGGGTGAAAATCTGAGCCTGAGAGTTATTCAGTTGCTCTGCTGACCATTGTAGGACTCTTATTACCTGGTGATTAAGTAATCTAACAATTTATTGCTCAGCATAAAAGATTTCTATCGCTCTAGCCAGATTTGACATCAGCATAGTTCACGGTCTTATCAAGAAAGTATCAATCCTCATTTTCAAAAGATAAAGAAATTAATGAAAAT
The DNA here is from genome assembly GCF_059628265.1 of Tinamus guttatus. NCBI lineage: Eukaryota > Metazoa > Chordata > Aves > Tinamiformes > Tinamidae > Tinamus > Tinamus guttatus. Next base: position 656,054 of record NW_028288776.1, read on the forward strand.
ATTGCTTCACAGTTCAAGGTTGGTTTGAACATTGTCACAACCTGAGCATCACCCTCCAACACAAACATACATACCTGATCCACTATACCCTTAACACAAACATACATACCTGATCCACTATACCCTAGTTCACAAGACCTGGAAATGGAAAAGCTATAATTAAAGCAGGTTATGGAGACAGTGAGAGTCCTCATTCAGCCAGCTGGGCATGAACATGGATTTAACCTGATGACGAATTTCATTGATCCTATTTGGGACTGCATGGTACATCAAAGCTAGAAGCTAGATTGCTATGGCAAAGAAGTAGTTTTTAAATACAGAGGACAAAGAGCATTGCCACTTTTGCTTACAGTTCAATCAAGAGATTAGCTTTCAAACACAGTCTTAAAATTCATGTTTTCTAGTTGATACAAGTATTAAGGACTCATCTACATGACAAATATATGTTGTGTTTAAACAGCAGCAAGAGAGTTTATGTTAGTGGAAGTGATGACTGCAATTTTACAGGCATAGTAGCCAAGGGGAAATTGTGTTCAACTTCATGGATTAAATCCTGGTGGAAAACAATGTTTTACTTCTGCACTCTAAGTATTTTCTTCCAGTGTTAGGAAGTCTGGTAGTTGTTCTTCACAGCAGCTGAAGGAATCAGCCAGATAGGCTCTGCTGTAAGTTAATTTAAGGAGCTACAAATGTGCATTAGAGGTGTTATGAAATCTCCTGAAAATTTTTAAGAACAAAATAGGATGGATAAACATCTGTTGGGAACAGACCAGGTACATACATCCTTGCTTCAGTTCTTGTTTACTGACCAGCTGTTATTGAGATATCTTCACCATAGACTGTCTTCAGAATTCTAATACTTCTGATGATAGCCCTTGGACTGATAGGTTGATCACGTCAGCTAAAATACAAAATATAACAAAAAGATCCTGTGAGTACACTCTGTTAAGAAGCAGGAGAAAGAGTCATAACGCTACTGTTGGGACTGAGGAGGAAGATCAGCCTTCAGGGGTGTCAATGAAGGTGTATTTATCAGGAAAGAAACAAGTGCAGAACCTCCTTAAAATTCTCTGAAGACTAAGTCATGATTTCATGAATTTGACAGAAAAACTTCCTTTCAATTTCTGATGGAGGAAGAAGAAAGGATTTGAGAGGAACAATGAGTTTGTTAAAGCTGAAAGAAAAGTTATTAAAAGTCAGAATGCAGAACATATTACTATTAAAAATCTGTTTGAAAAGTTGTATTGTAGGTACAATCATGGTATCAATGCCTAATGTCATGCAAGTATTTTTTAATGAACTTTTTTTTAGTCCATAGCTCAAATCCTGACATTTATTATTTCAATGATTTCAGTTGCTCTTTCCAGGATTTCTGTGAAAAAAGGTAGCCATTTTCAAACCTTGAAACAAATTGGCTCCCGTATGCAAGTTTAAATTATCCATCACCCTGCAGGAGGATTCAAGTAAAACCAAAGGCTATCTTGATGAATAATCAAGGTAAATTTGTCACATTTTTTACCATGCTGCATACTTTCAGAGTTTCATAAAAAGATCCACATAATTAGTTTAGCTTACCAGGAAAAAAAAAAAAAAAAGTTGAATGACAAGGTCAGGCTCTTGCCCTTTCAGTAAATTAGAGAAGATTGCCATAAATTGCATAATATAATGAAACACCAATTTGCATATTTGCTGCTATATTAAAAGGGATCAGTTTTAGCTCGCAAAGCAGAACAAATAAAAACATGCATTTTAATAACTCAAATTACTCCCAGGAAGTGACCCTCAGCAGAAAGCCTGATTATCACTACTTAATTAGAAGCCTTGGAAATCTAAATCCTCTTTTAAATCCTATTCTGTGTACAGTGAAAGATGAAGCCGTGAGTTTTGTCTTAGATTCAATATTTACTCTTTACTAATATGTTTGCAGGGGAGACTTTCCAAGCATTATGAAGACATGCAAAAAAATTAATATTCAAAGAAAGAGTGCATAAAACCTGTGTTGGCTTGCAGGTGCAAAGCAATTAACAAGCTGGCATTTGCAGTACTTTTAATTAATTAATTAAAAATTCAAAGCTGACTTTCATTTCTTTAAATGTTTGAACATTTTATCCATCAATAATGAACAACTACGTACTGCTGTGCTACAACAGCTGGTAAATGAAAAACTTACTCCAGCACTAAAAAAGTGCATAGGAATTTCACATTTTCCTTTCTCTTTGCAGTTTAAAAAATAAAAGAGTTTAAAATTTTCTATGATGTGGAGGGTAATATTGTGTATCTGCATAGTAGTAAAAAAATAAACTGCAATCTACATTAGAGCTCAACTTTAACAGCAATTAAAATCCAAAATTTTAGTATAAATTGTATTTGGGTTTTGCATATTATATATATGCTTTTTAAATGAAGTTCTGTTTGCTTGGGAAGTCGAGGATTTTTTTTTAATTAGAATACAATGTTCTATCTCATTTCTAAAGGTTAAAATTATACTACAAAAGGAGATTTTGAGTGATATGTAAATGGATGCAAATAATAAATGGCAAAAGAAAGATGACACGATCAAATTTACAAGCTGGTATCACTTGAATGAAAAATATATTGTTCTCAGCAGAAAGATTTTGTCCAGTATTACATTTAAAAGACACCACCATTAATATACTTTAATTAAAACATAAATACTACATTGCTACCTCACTAGGCAATCACTCAGCTGGAACTAACTGTATTTGCTTAATCTACAATTTTAGATGTATTAGCAAAAATAAATGTTGGTGAATGTAAGAGCCTGATTACATATCTTGGGTAAATTGGTGATAATGAGTCAAGAGACTTTGTGTTCATTCACATATATTAGAATAAGAATCATTATGAAATTAAAGCTAAGATTAATCCTGCTAATGACACCATGGAGCATCTGGGAATAAGATAACCCAGATGTCAAATTCACTGTGATACTGTGCTGCTATTTGATAGAGTAACCCCTTGAAGTGTTCTTCTAAGGCAGCTAGCTGGTACCCCACAGTCCCAGCACTTGAAATGCAAATGAGTGACAAGATAGACTAATAATGAGAGCAGATCCTAGCAGTAAGGAAAATGAATAAATTAAAAAAAATCTGAACCACTGATAAGAACAAGCAGCAGGCAACCCAATGTCCTCAATTAGGGTGGATGACATCTGCAGTGTATTTCTCTCTAATAAAGCCCTCACTCTGTATTCCAAAGCACACGGTTCTAACACTGTTAACATTTTAATGTCTTGGGCGTGCATGGTAACATTAATTACAAGATGATTTGGATGACTTCTGAATCTCTTTTATGTCTTCCACTGAGTAAAAATCTGAGTTGCAGCTTTGATATCATAAATAAAATGTAGAGACCTGCCAAGCATTAAAGCTCTCCTGAAGTAACTCAGATCTGCTAAGTTGCATTAAACCTTTATAGCTAAGTAAAGAGCATTCTCTATGAATTTAAAGAGGGTCAGTGTCTATACATTTTAATGGCAAGGCTTTCCAAGCTCTCCAGTATTTTTCTTTAGACTGCAGCTGTTGTTTTTAATTACTAATGAGTTTAATCTAATGTTTTGTTGAGCTCAATTTACCTTCTCCTTAGCATTTGTTCAGAAACTTACACCAGGATTTAGTGACTTGTTTCCTTCCTTGTTTCCTCAACCTTGGGTCTTGTCTTCCTGCTGACTGCTTTGTTCCTTGCCTAGAAAGAGCAATTGTCAATGAAAACACTCAGAAATCAGCCTCAACTGAATAAATAAATAAATAAATAAGCAGGGTAATTGTCACACAAGATTCAGTGTAGAGCTGGGCAAACCAAGAGCCATCCAGGGTCCTCAGGAGAATGTGTGGCTCACACTGAAAGGCAGTGGTACCTCACCTTCATCCCAATTGTTAGCCATGCTGACTACCCACTCGCCTGCCATCGTTCCTGCCTCAATTGTATAGACATACCCAGCAGAGGGGAAAACAAACAAACAAAACCACCCATACACCAGACCTGGTTCTGTATCATCCTGGCATTTCTTTAAGCCATTATAGTAGAATAGAGAAGAAACATTTCCATACAGTTTCCATACATACCCTTCACAATAATCTAAATGTAAGCAAGAAGGACTTGAAGAATTAAGCTTCTGTTTTCTGTGGTGAATATCTGAAGCAGACAATGAGCTTTCACTGCTCTTTGGAACACAGCAAGAACCTACTCTGTCTTATATTTTATTAGCATGCCACTGCTACTAGGAGTGTTAACAAACAGGGCCCTGTTTGTGGAACTCTCCCTGGCGATGGCTGAACCAAGATGCCCAACTTTTCCACAGCTTCAATCTTCTCACGCAACTTCATCCTGCTATAGGTCAGCATATACTAGTCATTAAGAGTTTTGTGAAAAACATAAATGGAGGAAAGTCTCTTACACATCTGAAAATTGCCATTTCTTTGCAGCAAATTAGCAAATGCAAAAGCTTTGATATTTCTTTGACATTTGTGACATTTGAGCAGCAGATGACCAACATCTTTGCACCAAGGGTATAAGGCAACTGACTAATCTCAATGCATCATTTACAATAACAGACTAACAATAATATGTCAATCCTCCATTTAAGATTTCTGGCAAGGAGTTACAGCAGGAAGTTGCTCAAGCCATCCAATTTCATCAAGAACTTCCTCTTTCAGAATCTTTTACTTGTCCCTATTTCTCAAGACATTTCTGGAACAGCACCACTAGCCTGCCTTCTGCTTTTTTGGGTTTCATAATACATATATTCTATTCTGTCTTTCACATATGCATATAACCACAGACAAACACAAACACACTCCTTTTTCTTGTTTTTATCTCAAGTATAAAAGATATACTAGAACAATTAACATTTTGCATCAGTCCAAGACAAGATAATTGAAGAGCAGTTAAGAGGAATGCCAACTGGACTTAGAATCTATGCCTCCAACTATATTTTAGGTGCATTTTAGAGGGCAATTTATATAAACTCTGATTTAATGCAGATGTTCTTTCCTTTTTCAGCCTTCACAGCCTCAAGAATTAATGAAGCACTGAGAAATTTCAGAGAATATCTTGATGTTAATAATCTTAAACCCTTCCTCAGAAGGGCAACGGCAATTATTTCCACCCTTACTTAGTTGCAATAGATCTTATCTTGCAAGTAGAGTCAGACGTTGGCAAAGATAAGTTTGTGTCTGTGCCAGAAATAGGGGTGATACATGATTCAAAACCTGAAATGTTTGTTGATATAGTCAAAAAAGTGTATCCCTTTAATTCAGCCCTTGATTAACTCACTCAGAAAAGTAATTCAAAAAGATAAGGTTACACAAGAAGGCACTGATACAAAAGGACACATAAAAGGCACATAAAGGACCTGAACAACCATATGATGACACTGAAGCCTTCAATTTTATGCCAAGACTTGTAATACCCAATGCAGATAGTGTGACAGTTTCAAGAGGGGGATCACAAATGTGTTGTGACTAATAATTATAAGCTAATATACAGAGATGCTCAATAAAGCAGTCATTTGTGTGTGCATATATATAGATAGATGTATTTTTATTACTATATAGCTGGCCATATGAGGCCACAAAAACTCACAGCTGAGAGCTGGTGCTAAGCAGGATCCTAAGCAGATCTTTGTTCTGCACAATACTTGATGTTGCAGAATCTAGCCACAGCTCAGGCTCTCAACAGTCAGGACAACATCTCACCCACTCATGGCTCCATTTATTCCAGATCCTTGCACCTGTTAGGTAAAGGTTGTTCAGCAATTACAGATGGATCACACCATTTTACAAGGCAGATTAGATAATATCTCTGTAGAGCAAGTGAGAATTAAGAATCTGTCAAATAATCTACCTCACAGAGAAAGCCAAATTCTTTCGTCTCTGGAATCCAGTTGTATAATTCAGTCAGCTGACAGTGTAATCCAAGTTGGTGGACTCTCATCCATGATTAAGAGCACCATATTTCAGAATATCACACTTTAATCTCACTTAACTACTTCCAATTCACTAGACAGAGACTGTATTTCTAACAAAACAAAACAAAATTCTGAATGTGCAAATCAAAGGAACTGAAAACTGCTGTTGGAAGAGCAGTTCCTCTACAAAGCACAGTGCCTTCATGCAGCACTGCAAACCTGAACTGGTTTCACCTTAACCTTCAGCAAATTCAGAACCTCGGCACAGTTAAAAAGAACAGGACCTGTATCACTCATTTGAAAATATGGACATGTTCATATGCTTTGTTTTATCCATTAAAAGACAGCAAGACACACCTCATTGCAGAACATGGATTAAATCAACACAATATTAGTGTCAATATAGTATCAATAAAGTTATACAGGCATTGAAAGGCTTTTGTTTACTTCACTGTAGGAGAAAAACTAATAAAAATGCATAAAATATGTTTTTTTTAAATGTCTAGAAAGCTTGTAATGTAAGCACAGGGCCAAATGACACAGAGCCAGAGTGGAAGAAATATTGAGGGTTTACTAAAAATGCCTCCTTTAAAAAGTAACACTTTCACCAGATAGGTTTTGTAAATCTCAAGCCAGCAGGGTCTAAGAACAAGCATACAGGGAATTTCCAATACAAATGTATAAGTCACAGGTTACAAGGTTTTTGTCTTCCCTTGGCACTTGGCAAAACTGCTATTAATATTAATGGCAGATAGGCATGCATGTACAGGAGAGAAACCTCTAATTAGTGTCATGGCACATGCAACATTCTTAACAGGGAAAACATTTTGTATGCCTTAATTGCACAAAATTGGCAACAAGTTACCATATACATCTATATCAAAGGTTACAGAAGCTCATGAATTCTCTTGTGGCAGGGAAACAGGCCCATACTGCAGAGCTCAGGTGATAGCAGTACTCTGCACATTTTATCCCTACAATCTTGCCTGCCCAGCAAAGGTAGCTCTCCAGCCGCTCACTGGCTGCCAGTGCTCATGGAAGGGAAGCACAAGCATCCCACTGTTTTTCCACCACAGGAGAGAGAACTTTATTTTCTCTCCTGAAATATATCTTCCTGACCAATTTCTCCTGGCATATAGATAATGCAAAACTGCACCCTAACCATCCCTTAAGCCTTACAAAAATACCAAAATTGCACCCTAACCATGTTAGAGAGTAGGACCTTCTCTTTCTCATTTGCAGGATCTTTATTCATATAAAACATTACTACAAATGCCAAGAAAGTCAGTTAGGCTGCAACATAGACCTTCAATGCCCAAGTCATGCCTGCTACAATTTCTACTGAAGATATAAAAGAATTAAATTTTCTGCAGAAGTAGGTTGGAACTTTTTCCACGTTTAAGTTGAACACTTTTTTTCTAACTGAAACAATAAATCAATTTGATCCTTGAGCAAATGTAAAGCAGTTAAGTGCAGTTATATCAGTAATAATTTTGATGGCATATCTTTTAGAGAGAAAAAGCCTACATTCTAATAACTATCTAGTCAGCCTTTTATGCTTTTAAGTAGACACTTACTTGAGCAAACATACTTTTCTCCATTGAAAACACCAGATCAAGTATTTCTTCAAGTAACTCCTCACTGATACAACAGTCCTGGATTTTGTTCCAGAATTTCAGAAAAAAAATGTATTCAATGTTTTTTAATTTTTAAATTGGAGAAAGGAAATACTCTATGAAATGCTTTCACCTAAATACTTAATCTAAAGCCAACAAAAACAGGAGACTGGCATCAAAACATTTAAGAATGAATGTGACTGACTCACTTGATATTTTGTTCACTGAAGTGTGGAAAGTTCCGTACTTCAAAAAAAGTAATGTTTTTTTCCTAGACACCTCTTTTTTTTTTTAATCCCCTCTCCCCAGAAGCAGTAGTCCTCAATCTTCTTGAGCCAAAAGTCACCAAAGCAAATCTGAGAATCTGAAAGTTTAATCATCTTGTAGCTCAAGTAGTGACAGTATATACACTTTACCACTTAGGAGGAGGCCAATCTGCCCATGTCGTATTTATGGATAGACTGTTTGGTCTTTAATACTCAAATTGGACGAGTTTAATGTTTCCCTGGCTGATCTACTGTCATGCCCATCTGTTAGAGTGGCATAGTGCCCATTCACAAGGTAGACTGCCAGTTTTAACCAGTGTATGGATAGTAACCAAAGGCTGGTTTAGGAGGAAAGCCTATTGGATGTAGCTAATGACACCTTATTTACAAAGATCCTCCTGGTGTCAAGCAGTGCCAAATTAAGAACACATGCTACATTACAAGGATCACATCTGTTAACAAATATTGGCACTTTGTCACTGGCATCTGCCTCTTTTGTTAATCTGCTTCAGTACTGAAAAGCCTACCCAAGTAGAAGAGGTGTACAGGCCTCGCTGTATAAGCATAATCACAAATGCATTTACCGGTAGCTGGCCGAAGTCTGCTAACATTACCTCTGTGTACATCCAGAGGGTCTGGAAAAAGCTGCAAAAAATGATTATAAAATCTACTCAAATAGGTGTTTCATATGTCTGAGAGTTTATGCTGCCTATTGTCATCTGTCACGAACAAGGAAGATACACAAAAGAAGTCTGCAGAATGCAGAAAAGCAACTAATAAAGTGGAAGAGATGTTTGTTGCATATTCCTGGCACAGCTGAATTTTTATTCTAAGTAAAATACTGAATTAAATACCTCAGTTCACAGGGGAAAAAAAAAAGAAAAAGAAAAAAAAACCAGGAAGTGCCTAACATGAGCAGTAGACCCCTACTGCTCCCTTTGGGAACTCATGCTGCATTTTCAGTACCCTGACTGGAAAGCAACTGGGATCTTCACCTCTGGTTAGGTTCTTTCCTTTGGTTCAGGGAAGAACCAGAAGGCAGACAGGGATCCAATATGGAGGTGAGGCTGAAGGAACCACAGGGCCTCCCTGCCTTCTAGGGTATAGAGGCTCCCAGTCACTACATTCCAGGCTGGTTCAAGGATGTCATGGCAGGTATTGTAGGAGCAGAACAGCCTTCACTGGGGATAGCTAAAATACCAACTGTCAATACGAAGGGTCTCCGTGGACCGCGGGAATTTCTTTCGTGTTGGCTCTAGAAAGAAGAACTACATGTCTACCCTTCTCGGACCTCAAGGGTCTGAGAATAGTATGATGCTACTGGCCATGAAATAATCCATTGGATGAAAACTGCAACCATTGAGATGACTGTTTTTTAGGTCCAATAAAAACCAAACTTACCTCAGAAAGGTAAACCTTGTATTCTCTGATTGTGCTCTTCAGTGGCATCCTAGCATTTCCCTTGCCAGTGAACAGCATTTAACCAGTGAGAGGTAAACAGAAAGGCACTGAAGCTTTTGCAAGGTGATCCCAGGAAGTAGTAGCTTCCATAACTGCTACTGATGGTTCCTTCCTCTTCAAGACATATCCTGAGCAGTAAGTATCTCCCAACCAGCTGTAAGCGCCCACACCTGCAAAGGCTTAAACAAACAGACAGAGATTAAGATAGATATTTATTAGCCAAAAAGCCAAATTCATTGTTTTGTTTTGAGGCCTGAATAAATTCTAGCCTGTGACTATTCCAGCAAACAGTATTACATACATGATGATACAAACATCACACTCCAATCTGAAAGCTGGGGCTTATTTTGCTTAAACGGTCTTGAAGAATCAAATGGCTTTTGTGATCATGTCATCGGGGGAAAAATGATTAGCTGCCTACTGGATTGACTCACCATGTGAAAGATCAAATTCTATAGATAATGATAATGATATTCCATTTATGTGCCCCATCATCCAAATCAATCCTTGTTTTGTGTAGCTAGTTCTGCTAGCTACACAGGAATACCCTCAACCACTAATCTATAGTCAGTATTAGAATTTAACAGTTTAAAACAAGGAATGAAAAGAATGTCATTCAGTTGGCAACTACAGTCTGAACTAAGGGAGGCACAGTGTGATGGACCACAGTTCAACTTCTGAGTTGAGTCTACCCTTGGCAAGTTTTGGGCAGCCTAACTGTCCATATCTTCAGTGTCCAGCTTTCACCTTGCCCACCCAGCTACCATCACAGCATAGATGTCATTTGCAAAGAATTCACCTAAGTCCACATTGCTTAACCTGGTAAAAAGTGAAGTCTGTTAAACCACTAGAACATTTCTTAGCATATATAACAACTCCAGTACAAACCATCACATTTGTTTCTTATTGACCAGGAACACACACTGGAATCACTGCTAAAAGTGATGTATGTGGTGAAGAGTCCAAATAACACCAATTAATTTTAGGCTTGTATAAAATAGGTATCTCAGCATTCAAAGGATTTCCTTAGACAAAGAGAGGATGCACACCTTTGAAAGGCAATTCAAGGCTTAAGTCAGTTAAACAGCACTTTCTAACGATCTCTCCCTCCCCCACAACTGGAGAGAAAGCCGAGGGTGACTTAGTCTCCTCAGATAGAGGCTTAATGCTTGATGGCAGGAGTCACTTTTCATTTGATGCACCTAGTTCAGAGAAACAAACTGTTATTTCTTGGCTACTGAAGAATCAAAAAAATACCTGCTTGCCTAACCTCAAATGCCAAATCACACTTTACATCCTGGCCTCCTCCCAGTCAGTACAGGTAGGGCTATCTCCCAGGCTCTGCATTCCTGAAGCTGAGGAGGCTGAATCTGCCCAGGGTGGCTAAAGCAAAGCAGGGCACCTTGTCCTCATCCAGAGCACCTAGGAACCAACACGAGGCACGAGGCAAAGGTTGTCCAGTTTGAAGACTGGATTCCCCAAGTGCCTGGCTATAGAGACCTACTAAGACTCTGCAGCAATCACAATTTTTGCTGAATAAAGTAATAATGCTGACTGAAAAGCAGTAGTATTTGGGGAGGAAAAAAGGCTAATAGAGAAGTGAACTGATTCACATTTTATTATTTTACAATAATAAAAGAATTTAAAATATTTATGCACATTTAAGAGGTTAGGGCTAGGAGATGGAAGCTGTGGAATAAGCATGATGTCTACAAGCCTGGAATAATATCCATCTAAACACAATTCATATTTATTAGTGGAAAAAATCCCTACCATTCCCTCAAAAAGGCTTATCAACCTGAATTGTGTCCCAGCCCCAACAGAATTAGAAGCATATGTCAGAGAAGACTGCAGAGAAGATAGAGATATGTGTGTATTTTCTTCACTTTTGTAGGAAAAAAAAAGAGGCTCTTTTAATACATTTTTAGCAAATGCTGCCCTCTAGTGAGCAGCTGGCTTTCAGATGAACATGCACAGACTAGTACAGCTCTATAGTCTACACGAAAGACTTAACCAAAATAACCAAACAACTTACCAAATGGAGAAAAATGAGTCAGATAAGATGCCTGGATTATGAAGAGCAATTCTTATATTGTTCTTACATTCTTATATTTTTGCTGGTGATGTTTTTCTCTTCCATTTTGTAAAAGGCCAAATTCTGTGCATTTAGCTGAACATATCTTCCAAATCCTATATATCACTAGCATTCTTGGCATACTGTAAATCTCCATTACGTACTTACATTCTATAGATTGAAGTTTTACTGATGTGATTAACTATTCTTGAGACTCTTCCACTATAGAGACAGGCTACATGGAGGTAAATCCTGAACACTAAACTAGCCTATAAAATAACACAGCTCAATAGCATTCCACGATTACCCAAAATTGTGTAGAGGAAGAAAATAATTGTGAAATGTCTGCCCCCATGGTTGGTTCATGTTATTCTTTCCCCTTTTGTCATAAAAGGAATATCTCCAATGCTTCATTTTCTTGTACAAAAATTAAGCTTCCATTTCTTGGCCACCAATGAAAGAATTGCCCTGACAAATACAGCCCCAGAAGAAGCAAGGAAGTTTTCATAAACCTCAGGTATAACCAAAAAGACTAAAACAAACTAAACCTCTCATGCTTCCACACTCAATATTTTAATAATATTGGTTTTATTTTCCCATCAAGTAGCAATTTGACCTATTAAGGAGAATTAGTTGCTTCATAGTTTATGGGTAGCATTTAAGTAGAAGGGTTTGTTTTTCACAGGATAATTTTCCTCTAACTGCACACTGATAATTTGCTCTAAAGCACAGCCTTCCTTTTGTAATTCTGAATATATTGCATATGCTAAACAAATTCTTTCAGCAATAAAAGAATAATCCCCTGCTTATCATCTCAGTCTGAAAGCACTGAAAAACAGAATGCTTTGATTAAGGATATAGGAAGCAAAACAACATGCAACATTAAAAATGGCTTTTATAGTAACTACTACCAAATATATATTTCACCCATTTCAGCAGACAGGCAGTCATATATATTAGTTTGGAGCCTAGCCTTTCAATCCATATTTAATACATACTGGTTTGGATGGTGGGAGGTATCAGCATTCTGTGAATGGGAAAGAGCAGGTTTTGGCAGATACTATAATCCTTTTATTTTTTCCTTTTATCATCAGTTATCAACACACCCAAGATTTCCACTGCACAGCAAAACAATGACAAAGAACAGCAAGACTTCAGAAGAGGCAGCAATTTTCAGGGCATCCAGTCCTGGGTGACTGTCTCATACAGCTGAGAGGACTGACTTTGGAAAACGCTTAGCATTCGCCTCTTAAAAAAACACTCTCCTCACTGCATTCTCAAACGAAACATTACACGGAGATGCACATTGTCTAGATGCATTTTTTAAACTGCTGATCCTACTCCTTTTGAATATTTACCTATACCTACACCTGAAAAGGCCAGAAATAGTGAAAAAAAAAATCTGTGGAAAAAAGAAGAAAAAATGGAAAACATAAGTTTTAGCTCAAAATATTTTCTGTAGAAAAACGTAAGCCTATGATATACAATTATCTTGTAGATATATCTAAACCAGAGCTTTGTATCATACAAACAGCTTTTGAAGGTGTTGGTTAGAAATGCTGCCCTGTATGACAGTGGATACTTCAGTGACTGGTCACTCATAACCGGCACAGGCAACTCAGCTTCAAGTTGTTTAACGTAAGTTAAAGTAATTTTCACTGGGGTGTTCAGGGACACAGCTGCATGACTGGAATTAAAGCCAGTAAGAGATACAAACAAAAATACTCTCCAAAAATGTGGATGATGTATTCCAGGTTTCTATAGGAATGATGTGGATGATGTATTCCAGGTTTCTATAGGAATGCAAAGTAAAGCTCAGAAGTCATTTTCTGTTTTGACAAAAGGTTGCATTTGTCTTCATTTTATCTTGCCTTCTATGCAACAAGGCAGTTTTCAGTAATACTCCATCCCCAAAATGACAGCTTCAATGTTTGCATGACTAGAATTCAAGGAACAACATTGACTGGTTGGATCATAAGCTCTCCTTGGTAAAGGCGTAGCACTGGCAGGGAATGTGAGGAAAACACTGATCAATTGCTCCCCAAACGCTCGCTAAAAGGAATCCATAGACTTAATTATAGCATACGAGGATCAATGAACCCCATAATTAAGTCACGTAGAATGCCTTGGCATCCTGCAGAATGAAACAGAAGCAAATTTGAAGAAATAGAGCTCAACTCTTTCAGAAAGACTCAGTGCTATGGGATGGGAAACCCCAGCCCTGATTGCACCCTATCCACCTTACCAGCCTGGTGCAAGCTGAGCAACACAACATGCAAGGGATCTAGTTCCTGTGGCGGTTCTAGGGGCTTTATTCCAAATTGCAGTAGCTAGAGAGATATTCTACCCTGTGGTCCTCTGTCAACACGTAGTGCCTTATGGAGACTGAGCCAGTGTCAAAATGAGACTGTGCTGGAAATTATCCTGCCCAGTTTGTGGAGTAGCTCATTAAAAACTGCCTCCAGCGAGCTACAGCCCCTGCCCCTGTCTCTGCTACCCAGGCTGTGCGACTTGCACTTAACTTCTGCCATTCCCCTGCCCAGTCAGGCATGGATCTGCCACCGCCCATGAAACTTATTGTCATGAGCTTGACGGGAGGCCTCTGGGCAGAACCATACACTAAACTTCTCCCTCGACCATGGAGCGCTGCAGCAAGGCCTCTTCAGTGCTCTGTTCTTTTTTCTTTTTCACACTTTATTTCCTATGTGACTAACATATAAACTTAAAAAAAAAAAACAAATAGAAAGAAAGAAAACACACTCGGTTTCTGTGTTAGTTAGACCTAAAATCCAGACATCTACTGATTCCATAAGCTTCTTGTCCACAGAAACTCTGTTGGAGTTGGAGAGATTCTTTGCACCTGAATGATGGCACTTGTAACTTACCCCATTGCTAAATAGTGTTCCCAGAGAATGATCCTTTAACCTTCCTATTCCCCAGACATGCATTCCAGTGCTTTGTGTACTCGGAATGAGCACGCTGCAGCAAGGGTGGAATAGCCAGCCAAACATAAGGAAACACTTCTTCAGCGTGAGAGCGGTTGGCCATTGGAGCGGGTTGCCCAAACACATTGTGGAGTCTGCAACTTGGAGATATTCAAAATGTGACTGGGCAAGCTGCTCAAGGAGGGTCAGCTAGATCTGGGTAGGACCAGATCATCTGCCAAGGTCCCTTCCAAACCCAACTGCTCTGCGATTCCATGAATCCACAGCAGTAACAATAAAGTACATTCATTTTTCTGAACACTTACTCAAGAAGAATGTCAAATGGAGCACTTCTTGATCCGCACAGACAGTCCTGCAGCATGGCCCTGATGGCATGCAGAGAAGCTGATTCCTTTTGTGCACCTGGACTGTGCCTCCTAGACCATCGGGGTTCCATAACTACCAACAACTCCCTAATTAATCTGCTTCTTTCTGCAAACACTGCAGACAAAGCTTCCTACTGCACATGCATCTGAAGAAAAAAGGGCAGATGAGGGGACTACAGTCAAATATCTTCCAGAAATTTATGTTAGAGATCCAAAGTACATTAAAATTAAGTTTTGTATACCATTTCTTCCAAAGTCTTTCTGCTAATTAAAAAAACGATGATTATGCCACTAGCCAGTCAAGGGAATAGATCACACCCCCCGTGACACAGTGCATTTTCAGTACTGGCACATGCGGACAGGCACTTGACACAACTCACTGCTGACCCAGCACTTCAGCCTCTGCTCAGGCACTGTCTGCAGTGGAAACCCACAGCACACTGCACGGCTGGCAGCACCCTGGCAGGCATCACACACACTGGGCAGCGTTGAGAGCAGAGCTCCTCCCATGCTTTCCTGCAGCCTTACTTACACATGTATACAACCAAAATGGCTCAGGTTTTGCTTTAGGCTTCACAGACTAAATGTACTGGTGTATATATATGTGCCTGTGTGTGCTTATAACCTTTATATACCTGCATGTATATACCATTTTTAAAAGGACATTTAAATACATGGTCATACAAATACCTGTTCAATAAATCACTGTTCAGGAAAGAGTAAAATGATCATGGCAAAATAGCTACCGAGCAGAGTACCCAACCCTACGCTCCCCTGGAAAGAGCAGCTATTCTCCTTGATTTCAGTGGGAGAAACTCCATTCTATGAAGAAACCTACTGCAACTGTGTTGTCCTGTCAATATTTTGCAGTTAAGAAAAAAAAGCATACAAAAAAAAACTTTTACAGGCACTTCTCTGCTTTTCTTATCACTCCACATTGTTTTCTGAGACTTTACTATAAGAATAAATAAGTTTTTAAAGCTGGTAGCCATGTGTTGATTTTTGTGCCACTTTTACCAAAGACAAATACAAATTTGTTTGAAAATTTACTTTAAAAAATGCCTCCAGGTTAAGACCCGGTATGCCAAGTTTCAGCCCAGAGTGAATTTTTATGACCAAGTTATAAACCCTTGAAAATAGGAAACTAATACTGCAAAGATTTAAAATAATAGAAAATGTTTCACATAATATAAATCTATAAGCAGTGTATTATATTTAAGTCTTAATATCTACATACTTGGATTATCTTATATCTTGACAATCATACTAAGTAATCTTGCCTCCTTTCCCCTTCCTTTGATTCAGTGTTTCATTCTTATGCATTAACAATGCTCTGGGCCATAAAATACTGTATTAATATTAGTTTGTCACAGTAGACTAAATTTAGAACAACTCATTAATATGGGAGAGTAAAAGGCATTCTGCCAGGAGTGTGAGTGACTCCGTAAGCTCTTAAGGCTATAAGTTATGCAGATATGCCACTTGAACTAGAGAGCTAGCAATTCCTTTTGTTACTAATAAGAGATTCTATTAGTGGAAGCTGATTCTATTTCTAATTAAGAAATGTGGAAAAAAGCAATTTTACCATTGGACGTATCTCTGATGTGTAACTGGAATAAGCCATATACCATCTTTCTCTGCTTTCTGGTCAGATAGGATTAGTGGCACATGCACAGAATGAATTTTCCCCTGCAGTATGTAAGAAAAAAATCAACTCTACTATAGTATTTTCTTTGGTATAGTCATAATGTGTTTATCCAGTAGAAAGTCCAGCAATCAGAATCATTTCAAAACAAGCCTAGCAATGTTTAGAATTGCCCCAGTGAAGAAAGTTTTCATTTTTCACAAATACAGTCTTTCATATGTATAGTTTCATGCCAGTAATGCCTTCTCAAAGGTTGTCAAATATTAATTTTTTTAAATTTAGTCCCTTGCTAAGCTACAAATATTCATGTTTAACACCAAGTAGCAGTTCAGGGGCTGACAACAGTATGTACCTTTTGAATGATGCATAGAAAGCAGCAGTTAGCACAAAGACAAAGCCACCAGATTGGTCTCAGGGAAACCCAGTGCCTGAATTTTTCATGATTCCTCTAGCACTTAAAGAATAAGAAACTGGCTACTACTGTTGGGAGATCAGCATTGTGAAGGTCAGAGCCCAAAAACATGCAAGTGAATCAGGTTTTGCCTCAGGAAAGTGAAAAGGGATTTAAGCTGCTTAAGAGAATTATAAAGATTTTTTTTAATGTATTTTACAAACACTGTAGTAGCTAAACAATAGCTATAAAAATGAGGAGAGAATCATATCCACCTTCTATTCATTGCTTGCAAGTCTCAAAAGACAGAGAAAAGACCTTTTCTTTATGTCCGAAGGCTTACAGTTAAACTTCCAGACATCATTCTTTTTCTTATAGACTTTCCATTACCCTTCTTTTGCCTTTTAAGAACTGGAACTACTTTAGAAGAAAATTGATAAATGGGAAGTGTAAAATAAATTCAATAATTTCTTCTCTATGCTTACAAAAATACAACCGGAGGGAAAGTGATGTCTTAATTATTCCATAGCCCAATGGCTTGCGTATGTGTTTATTTTCCACAGCAGACAAACTTTACTTGATCTCATAATGATTTCTAGAAAGTATAAATTGATTTTAGGAAAAAAAAAAAAACATTAACTGCTTAGAAAAACATTACAGTGTTTAAGCAACTGACGACTTCACCTGTCATCATCTAGTTAAGCTCTTAATGAGTTATTTTCTATTCTTGGTCACATCTAATTTTTTTTTAATATGAGTCCCTTTGAACAGCTGGGAGTTAGAGCATCCTTTGATCACAGTATTCTGAATTTTCAGTCAAAATGAGGACATTTTTGTCCTTACTTGGGCTATTTTTACAAGCACATTTCCTCAAGAATGTTTTTGGGCATTACTTTGCAGGCATACAAGGAACCTGAACAATTAACGTATACATTTTTACATAAATGTTTATAAATTTAGTAAAGGGAGAAAGCTTTGCCACAAGAAACCTCAGCTCTTTTGAAGGCAGTTTTCTAATGATGACCCTTGGCATGCTGGCCCACATGGGATTCCTCTGAGAAGAGTCTGATGAAAATTAGTCTATTCTCATTTCAAACAGAATTTTGCTGAAGTCCTGATCAGAGCATCAGCATGGAGTCCAGGGAGACAACACACACTACTTGATTCACTCTGCAGCCTCCCTCTCCTGGTAATTGTTGCAGGAACACATAGTGACAAGACTATAGGATGTGAGGGGTCTGGATGTACTCAGGCTGTTACTCTCTGTTTAAAGATTTAAACCATCAGGGTATGATAAGGCTTTTTGATGTTCATTGAACATGGAGCTTGGGTACAGAAGAAGGGGAAAGGGCTTCACCGGAAGGCAATCATCTTTCAGAGCCACAGTAAGACTGAGAGAGGTGGGAAAATCTCAGTCTCAGCATAGACATGGAACAAAGGGAGATGAAAGGGCTAGGGTGAAGAAGGGGCCAGATCTGGCTGTGAGGCAGAACTTGCACTAAAAGATAGTTCGATGCCTTAAAAAGCAGAAAAACACATTTAGTGCTCTTGCTCCATTAACATATACTTATTGGCTAAAATTTAACTACTCTGCACTTTTTTTTTTTTTTTAAGAGTTTATGTTGACACTAGGTTTAAACAATGCCTCTGGCTTATTTTGAAATTATTTAAAGAATGTACTTTGTCATATGAACATCATTTCCTAATTATACAGAAAAAAATTAAATGATGAGCTATTTTAAAGAATGCATAGAATCTCTTCTTACCTAAGGGACTGAAAACATAGGCCAGTGCTTTACATTGCTTTATAATGTACACTGGGGGTGTCAGTGGAGAGACAGGGAGGTCCTTGTCTTGACAATGCACTTTGAGACCCATAGCTGGAAGTCCTATATAAACTTGAAGTGTTATTAGCACGACCAGGTAAGGCTGATAAGCCACTGTTTCATCACCCAGAACAGAATGACTATTCCCAAGCATAATTAAGGGCCTAATCCTGCTCCATGAATGGTGATGAGGAATTTGACTCTCATAAGCTTTAAAGAGAGATAAGAGGAATCAGTGGGTCACAGGATCAGGCTCTAAAAGGAGACAGAGATTTGGAGGAGACGTCTGCACTATTTCATACACACACCAGAAGGAAGAGAAAGACAGTTTGATCTGTGCATCACTTCTATGCTCCGGGAGTTTCACAGCACCTCTACTGTACTGCATTGTAATTTTGTAGGTCCAATAGGCATTTGCTAGCATTAGCTGCTCTGAAATAAGAGAGAAAGTAAAGGATTCACACAGAAAGCTGAGTGTTAAGCTGATCAAAGTTAGAGTTACAGGGATTTATATGCACCTTTCTAGCTAAGAAACACTGTCTGCTTTTTGCACTAATCTCAGTGGGCCAAATTTATCCTGAAATAACTCCAAGGATATCAGAAGAATTACTGCAGAGATGAAGCAGACCCAGTCTCCCTGTGATGTTATTTATAATCTGTATGTTTTGCTCTGTAATAGTATATATAGTTAGAGGGTTGCCTGACTGCAGTCACTTACAAGGGCGCAAAGTCTATTGACTTCTGCAAAGTTAATTCTGAGTTTGATGAAGGAGATCTACATCAAAGCAGTAACAAGAGCTGTTCCTAAAAATCATTCCTATATATTCACTGATGCTCTTGACTTGGCATTAAAAGCTGTACTAACACCCACATTAAGATCTGTAACACATTCTTCTTTAAATCTAAAGTTTGACATCCCTTTTCTAACAGCTAAACACCTTCTATGGATCTGTTACGAAATAACTAGGTCCTACACCACATATGCAGAAGAAACAGTCAGCTTCCGTGAAAGCATTCAGCACGTATGTTTGGAATCCAAGGCTGGCTTTCAAGTCCAAGATTGGCATTTTCAAGAGCATTTAAGAAATTTAAGAATATAAATCCTACAGAAAGTCAATGAGACTTGTCTTCCTAAATCAATTAAGTTTTCTGAATACTAGATCCTATTGCACTTCAGTGAGACTTAGCTGCCTCCCAGATAAGCCTTTGCAAATTTAACCAAAAAGATAACACAGCCATAAAATTAACACAAACAACAAGCAAGTTCAATAAATAAGGTCTTCCTGCAAGCAGCTCACTTGAAAAAAATGGTAAGATCTCTAAAGAGTGATGGCTTCCTATCCCAGGCCCTCCCTAGAGTTCATGAGGAAAGAGGAACTCTAAGCTAACACACAGATGCTACGCGACAGCTTAAAGAGTGTCGATTTCATCTCCCACGGCATTGGCCAACTTCAAATCAGAAAGAAATGGGACTTTCTTTTACTGTCGCTTATGCAAGAGGTATGTGCCCAAACTTGTCCCATCATTTCTAGAGACTTGGTATGAAAAAATCAATTTATTCTGAAACCTGAAAAAACTATTTTCCTCTTTCCTCTTTATTTTGAACGGTGTGAATTAAACAATAAACCTAAGTAGCTTATAAGAAGCTATAGATAAAATCAGAAGATGCCACCATGCCATCCAAATCCCATAGGCAGATTTGATACGGTGTTTGCATAGCAGTTGCAGGAAGCAGAAGTCGAAGAACAATTTTTCTTTTATGGAAAATATATTCTCTTTCTTCCATTTCCTTTAGTTGTTGTGACACAAGATATTCATCTGGAACCATCAAAGAAATCATGCATGGAGCAGTAGCTCACCCAACCCCCTGTGGCTTCAGCCGACACTTTAGAAGCCAGGATCCAAAACAGAGTCCCAAACCATCGATGTCCTAGTTTTTCCATACTCCTTCCTCAAATAACTTAAAAATGCAAATTTGAATGAACTGACAACCAACAGCATTGAAAAAGGTCCAGAGTTCGCATCATACATTGCAGTCACCACAAGTACACAATTTAAAGGAACCAAAAAAAGAGTCACAGTGGAATTGACCATGTCAGCCCACAGCTGAAGGAAGCAAGTTCTCAAGAACAAGCTGATTGGAAACACAAATTTAATCTGATTTCCTGTGACACAGTCAATTGTGGAATAAGTGCTATAACACATACTGCAGCAAGAACAAAAATTGCACCAGTTGCTTTTATGTTATTATACTTCTGGGTGCTCTCACAAAAACTCTCCCCAGAAAATCAATAAAGCGGATTGTGCCCAGCAGTCACCCATTACAGAATTAAATCCATATGCCAACACAAAACAATGAAGAAAACAAAACTAGCAAGGGATCCATTTGGCTTTGTTTGACTTTGCTTGCCAGAGAATGAGAATGCAAGGCTGGGTGTAATTTAATGCAAACCTTGGCCTATCCTGGTCATGCATATGACTGACCCTCAGGGCAAGACCATCAATTTTCTATTAAAGATCAGAGAGTTGACATATCAAAGTCAACATCTAGCTGAATAACTGCAGTAACTTGATAATAATTCTTTTGTGGATTTCAGAGTGGCTTTTCGGTAAAGTATCAGAAAGGTAGCAGTTTTCAATCCTGACCCAACAAGATCTGAATATGAAATAAAGGATTTGAGCTTGATCTCCCCATGATGTGAGGATGAATGTTCTGGTAAATGTTAACTTAGTGCTCTGAATAGCTCAGTAATAGATGGGTTTAGACAGTAATAGGTTTAAAATGTCAACTTATTGAATAATAATTTCATGTTGTACAAATACTACGTGTAAGAAGGGATTTGTTTTGCAAATTATGAAATAAATGAATGGATTTGTGGTGTCCTTCAGTGTTCTGGTCAGAATTGTATAAGAGAAGATAAATTGGTTTTGCTTTATTAACATCCCTCATTGGTTCCATAAATTATTCTAAACATATGTTGTAAGTTATGAATTTTGTTTATTCTTTCCCTCATGTAGCTTCACGTATGTTTTAGTCTCCATGAAATAAATGATAATTATAGCATAAAAATCATTTTTTTCCTCATAATTATGATACCAAACTCAAAAGAACAGTGTTAAAATATCATGCTATCATTTACGTCCACACAATTCTTACTGAAGCAAAATCCAACATAACCTACCTGATTCTGAAGTAATGGCAATCCGATGCCACCTGGTTGCTAGCACCTGGACTGAGACATTCAATCTGGGGCCTTTTTCACAGGACACTATTTGAGCTAGTGCCTCCTGCCTGAGCACTGATGCTAGGTGGCCTGTAAGAACATTGCCAGCAGATTCAGAAAGGTGATGCCAAACGACTGACCATATGGCAATTCAGAGCATAAAGGCACACTTACTGCATTTTTTTTAATAATATTTTTCTTGTTCACAGACTACTTCCATACAAATCTTGCTTTGAATTGTTATCTATGTGCACATTCACATTGTATTTAAAAAAGATTTGCATTGTAGCTTGTGTAGGTTTTAATATGGTATACTTAAATTAATACAAAATTACCTGTGGTTCAATCCTAGCAGTTTCTTTCTTTTGACTGGCCCTGAATCAGTTGGTCTTTAACTTTGTAATCAAGGACAATGACAAGCTGCACCAGAACCGTTTAAAAACTCATTCTTTATGATTGAGGAAGACACCGGATAACAAAGAGGGTTAGGCAAGCTTAGTTATTCATTTCATTTCCTCTTAATGAGTGGCAGTAGTTGGGTGGTTTGTTCCTCAGTAAGAACCCAGGCAGCAAACTGTCCTGTCTTGGGTTTGCACCAGTTGTGGCCATCCCATTGCCTATTTTGAACAAATAGCTTCATGCATTCAGATTTCTTTAAATCTCCCAAAGAAGCAGGAGGCTTTATATCACTGGGCAAATATTAGTCCCAGTATTAGATAGTGAACAATCAGACAATCAAGAGTTTAGGGCACAATTCAGGTAAGTATGATGCTTTGTTTCTTGATCCCAAATTGTTGGCTAATGTTGCTGCAAGGCTAAATAACAGCCACGCATTTTAGCCCAGCACAAGCTGCATCCATGGGCAAAATGATTCTATCCCATCCTCCTATGCTGACAGGAAGAACTTAACTTCCTGAGGTGACATTCCTCAACCACTTCTCAACCACTTGAATTTTAACCTCAACCACTTACTCTGAAAGGAAGATCCTGACAGGATAGAGAGGTTTTGAGTATTCGGTCATTTCTATGGGAACTGGCTGTGATATAAAATAAAAGCTGCCAACTGCAGTACAAAATCAAGCACAAAGAGGAAGGAAGACACTGGGCTGTAGAAGGCAGTACTTCACTCTCATACAAATATTTAAGAGAACAAGCTAGGGATTACAGGAAATCATAAGCCAAGTAAACTGCTTTTTGGACAAGTGTTTTCCGCTTACAAGGTTGCCCCAAGGCAAAAGTTGCTCTTTAAACAGATTTTTATTTTAAGGGCAAATTTACAATTATAATCAGTTGCAAAGAGCAGCCAAACCCAGAGGGAGGGCTGGATTCAGGTCCTCAGCACAGTCCCTCATGGTCTGGCAGCAACACAAGTTCCTGCCTCCCCCAGACATCACCCTCCAGACAGCTCGTGGGTCCTGCTGACAGAGGGACTGCCGCCCTTCTAGATGGAGGAGCAAGATGAGCAGGGGACACTGGCTGAAAACAAATATATAGACAAAGCATTTTAAAGCTGATTATGAAGGTGAATGAGCTTTCAAAGAAATTAGCAGCATAGAGCAAATTAAAACAGTGTATTTTCTCAAATCCTGCTTCAGTTTTGTCTTTAAAGTGTCTTTAAATCTATACTTTTCAAAAAGAAAAATAAGACAAAACAACAGGGAAAAAAAATGGAACAGGGCAGGCCTGAGAGAGTCATGGAGGAGGCAATTCTGAGAAGACAGTTTTAGCCCAAGCTGTGCCAACCTCGACATTACTGGAGACCAAACTGATGATAAAGGAGCTCAGTACGATCAACAGGAAACAAAAAAAAAATTGAAGAAGTTTGAACGATTAGTGCCACTGGCACCAGGAACTTCTGGGCAAGAAAAGTTAAAGGAAGATGCACGCATTGCTGTAAACAGGGTTTTTTTCTCCGTTTCATTTTGGTATCACCCCTTCTCACTGCTCCTTTCTATTTCTTGGTTTTATTAAATGCTAAAACTCGAGCCAGTAAAATCCAAGCTACAAGTTTGCCAGTAGGCCACAAAATTGATCATTATTTAGGGTTGCGGCATGGTAACATGGTAAGTTGAACAGCTTACCACATCCCACAGTCAGCCTTACCACTTGGATGTGGTTAAGTCTTATGCCACAACACCTTGCATCACATGAACAGTGTGTTAAATTCAGATTAGGAGGTATTACATCTGAGTCCAGCCACCGTAATGGCCAAAGCAAATTTTAACAGTACACAGTGAACCAGAATGGCAGATAGGCAAGGGAAAACAATCTGTGCTAACAGCAGTGGGGACGCTGCTCATCCCTGGCTACCCATATAATGTCATAATCTGTTATGAACACAAGTGGTCTTAACTTTTTTCTGAAATAATTGTAGATACAGTTGAAACTCATAAATGGATGATGAAAAAAGGAATATTGGGCCTTCTTGAAGAATTCAGGAACAAAATGACCTCTCTCAAAATTTATGTCTTACTAATTTCACATCCTCAGGTGGGTGTTTTGTACCCCATATCACCCAAATATAGTGTTCTGGAGTTACTGTACTTCCATGATTATTTACTCTTTCTGCCTTGGAATCCAGCAAGAATACAATTTTAGGGCTTAGACATTTGTCTTCATCACAGATATTCCACCAAGCAGCAGAGCAGCAAGATGTGTTGGACCGACCGCACAGGCGCTGCAGACCTGTGTGAACGCACCCAAAATACTGGGAGCAGGAATTCTGACGTGCTCCGGGCTGCACCAAGGCAGCACAGACCTTAAGGTGCAGTGATACCTAGGAGTTTGCAGGCAGAAATATGAAGCACTAATAAAAGTTCTCTCCTAACAGCAATGAAACCTCTCCCTGCAGACTCTCTGCTTGCTTCAGCACAGCAGAGTAGCCAGATATCATAAGTTGGCTCCTTGCAGCCATTTACATCTCCCATGTAAAAACATAACTTCTAAGAGCACATAGCTATCCCCAATAACTGACCTACCAGCAAAGGCAAATACTGCTGCGTATTTGGGCTAAAGTCTCTCTCCTCACACCATTGAAAAAAAAAAAAAAAAAAAAAAGTCCAGATTAAAAGAGACAGTTAAACTATCATTACTGGTGAAAATGAAATAAAAGCTTCTCCCTCTTTCCTAGAAGATATGAAGGGTAAACACTGAGACAGGTACTATTATTAAAGACCAGGCTAGTGGTTATCCTACACCACAAGAAGCTGAATAGCTTAACCTGAACCAGGTGATGAGCAAGCCCCGGGGGATGGACAGCAGACAGACATGACCAACATTTTCTGGGGCAGTCACACTAACCCCTGAAAATGCCCCAGCAGGTCCCAAATTCCAAAAGAGCGCAGGCTCTACCCAGTGCTTTCTGAGACCAACACACAGGGATAAACGCAGTTAACTCAAGAACAAAGACTAAATGATCTGAAGCTTCCCATATTAAGATGAAAATAGGGATAAATAGATGTTCCATCTCAAAGCATGGCTGCTAGAACACACCCTGCAGGCTCTGCAGGGATACCTGCCCTGGGGGTCAAGGCAACTGCTCTTGGCAGCAATTCTACAGCTGGCACCACCTGCAGAAGAGGTGGTCTTAAGGTATGTCTACAGTCATAACCTAGACACCAATACTGCCCAAATACCAGCCAAAATTAGGAAAACGCATCCTTCCACTGTCAGGAAAATCTGGTCAGTGGGCTGCTCCCCTCAGAAATCAGGAGCATGGTCTTTCATATGACAATTCAGCTGGGCTACATGAAATGGAGAAGGGGGGTCACTGAATTCAATCATCATGAAGCCCCAGCATTAGCTCCTCTCTGGGAGACATTTTGTTTTCATTTTTATGCATGGTTTTCATTTTCATGGTTTCTCTTGTTAACAGATAAACACTTTTCCAAATGACACTCGCCATGTTAGAAGATTGAAGACAAAACCTTTCCTAAAAGCAAAGGAGAAGCTATGCTTGTAATGCAGCCAGTCCCAGCTGCTCTCTCATGCAGATGATATTCTGACAACACAGGATTTACTGGGGCCAAGAAATCCTGCCTAGCCATATCCTCTAAGGTCTCTGTTCTGTAACAGAACAGCCTGACACTCAGAGATAATTTATCAGAATCCAGAGCCTTCCTCTATTGTTCACATTACATATGCAAGTCTCGTCCTTTGGCAGAATCTAACCTTTAATTTTACATTCTTGAAAATAAAGCTTACATCAAGGGGCAAAGCCTGTGGTGTCATCTCCCTCCTCTCTCCCCAACACATGCAGCTCCTCGGGCAGCACTCGGGAGTCACGAATCCTGCCCGTACCGTGAGAAGCAGCAGAACAGCTCTAAGGGTAGCCCCAAGGATGGGAATGTTGTCGTGAGTGCAGGTTTGGGCACACCTGCCTGGGCTTTAGGTTGGTGAAGCTACAAGGCCAGGATTTGGCCTGCTTTTTAAAACAAGCCATAGACATTAAACAGCATCCTCAATGGCTGTGAAAAGCAGCTATTTTTTAAATCAAGTTTGAGAAATATGCAGTATTTATACAAGAATGCTACACAGCAACCAAAAGCAACATTCAAGATAGAGGAACATAAATTGCACAGCTGAAATCAAACCATATTTTTAGCTGAAAACTTGTTAAACCCACATTCATTTGCCTCCACCAAAATATTTCATTCTCTTTGATTAACAAATCTTTCTTAAATGAGGTTCAGTCCCACACAAATGTAAAATGGATGTGTGTTTTTTTAAAGCACTGCAACTGATTTGCATTTCAGCACATCAAAATGTCTATAGGAAAACTTTAATGAAAAAGGCTCAGAGCTTCTAGAATATTTGGTCTCTGTTGGTTTTGTTGGTGCGTATAAAGTTATCTTAAAAAATGAAGGCAGAACAGGGATCCATAGGTAATCTAAGCAGCACAACATTCATGCTTGTTTATATCAGTATTTTCAGCTAGTACATATCCATGATTTATTTGCAAACAAATTAATTAATGTTTCAGCAGCTGTTTGCAGCCAGTCTGTGATCTAGTTTTAACAGAGATGACACTTTTTTTTTTTTTATTCCACAGGGGCAATTTCAAGTACTCATAGATTATATTCTTACTATCAGTCCAAATGATAAAAGAGTAGTGAATCCTGAAACAGCATAGCTGACTTTATAAGATCAGTGGGCTTCCACATATCCAGTTATTCCCTAATGCCATCTTTCCTGTGTTATCTTTTAATTAAGGCTGCATAATGCCAGTTTATAAACAAATCTCAAAGTGAGATCAAAAACTGACATATTTTAAATGTTTCTCATTCTCTAGTTTGTGGTCTCTTGGGGGTGTTATTCTAAAATGTACATCTCTGTATGAAATTACTTTTTTATCACATTGTGTATAATGAAAAGAAATGTTTGAATATTGTTCTGTAACCTGACAATGAACAAACAAATGAAAGAACAAGTGCTGGGGAGCATAAAAGATAAGCATAGTATACAGTAGGTAGATCACTGCAGAAAACATTAGTAGACTTTGTGATTTTCTTTCCTTAAAAAAAAAAAAAAAAAAAAAAAAAAAAAAAAAAAAGTAAAGACTTCAAGACAAAATCCCCAAAGCCTTGCTAGGCTAAATTTCCTCCTCCTTCTTTGAACAGACTACACAGATTTTGTTGACTAATTGAGATCAATCCCAGTTGTAAATCGCCTTGCTATCCTAAAGCTTTAATTAGGCAACCAGAGGGAGTTGTTTATCAATTAACACTTGTTACAAATTATTAGTAATTATATGGACTTTGCATATATACTTCAGCCAGTAAAGACCAAGCCATACTTCCCTATGACAGAAATTAATTCGTATATGTATTATTTCTCTTACAAGAAAAGCGCAATCAGCACAAAAATATGGAAATTACATTGGCGTAGAAAGACCTAAAGTAACTTGTGTTTAGTTACTTCTAACTAAACACAAAATTTAGCATATCTTCTGCATACAGACAGTGAGTTATACTATGTGATTGAAATGAGTCAAATTCTTTTTAAACAATGGTAGCTTTCTTTAAAGGGCAGCATGCATTTCCTTTTTCAGTAACAAACATCTTAAATAAGGAACATTAGGTAAAAGTTGATAATGTATTCAAACATTAAAGCTACCTATTGCTCTGCGCAGTACATTCTGTGATAATTTTAATTGGCTTAATTGAGATGCACAAGTCTGATTAATGTTTAATTCCTTTATATTAAAAAAGAGAGAGTCAAGTAGTTCGACATTTCTTCAATTATGTTAGATCTTTCTAGACTTCAAAGGAATGTTACAGTAGACAGCCAGATACTGGATGAACTGATTAAAGAATAAAGACTGCTCATTATAATCTAAGAGTACAAAATTGGTTTGTGTAGCCTTTGAAAGTTGAAATTAAGAGCTGTTGAGCTAAAACTCAAGCTACAGTAATTAACCCAATTTATAGCCATCTTTGCTTACCTGGTTGACTAAGATTCGTAATTCGAAATGATCCACTAGATTCACTAGCTCATTTATAATTCATTCTATGACCAATGACACACATTTTTTTTCCATACTAAAATCTTCATTTATGAGACATGAATTTAGTGCCTCTACCTAACTTTTTTTAATTACTTAGGGTAGTACCTTGATAATTCACAGTAATGAGCAAAAAACCTGCTCAAAATCAACCTTTTTTTTTTAAATTAGTGAATAAGAAAGAAGTAAAAAAAAAAAAAAAAAAAAACTTTCAAGTATCACGAGTGTTGTTTTATAAGCATCTTGTAATAAATTTTATATCACTACCATAGCTGCCTGTTGCTAATACAGTTCACTGACAAGCCAAAAGGAACAGTCTATTCCTATAGGATGCAAGTGGATAAAATCAAACTACTGGGCAATTAAAGGGATAACTGAACTTCTATTGTAACATTTAAAAAGCAGCTTGTGAAGATTCTTTCTTTAAAACTAGCTGCAGTGACAAGAGTTTTAAAGTTTGTCACCACTAGCAATTAAACACTTAAAGAATTGATTTAAAAGATCATGGCTTTTGACCAGAATAATGACTTGAACCACAAAGATTATGCCTGACTGAAGTCAGGCTCATCTATTTGCTATATGGAAAGCTTCATTAAGAATAGAAAATCTAATAAATTCTATAACGAGTTGCCTTATAAACAGTACTGCAATGCCAAGTTATTCACAGAAAATAAAATCTAAGCACTAAAAAGGAGTCAGAAAAGCAAAGAGACTGACTATTTAGCCAACTGGTCAAGACTGTCCTACACATACAATTAATGGGAGCCAAAACTAAGCTACATGAAAAACACCCTCGCTAATTGACTTAAAGGTCTATGAAGCAAAGACAATAACAAATGAACAGCAGCTTTTCATAGGTAAGCAGCACAGTGGTGAAGGGCATGCCAGAATACAGCCAAACCTTTGATTACGATTTTTCACAATATTGAACAAACCCGTAAAACGTAATTAATCAACAACAACAACAAAGATACCAATGGCTTATAGTTTTTCATATGATGAAAACTCAAGTTCAACTGACATCAGCTGGAGCAAAGATAATTTTCATACTTCAGAAGAT
Source organism: Tinamus guttatus (assembly GCF_059628265.1). Taxonomy (NCBI): domain Eukaryota; kingdom Metazoa; phylum Chordata; class Aves; order Tinamiformes; family Tinamidae; genus Tinamus; species Tinamus guttatus. The sequence continues at coordinate 685,358 of NW_028288776.1, forward strand.
ATGCCCAGCTGTTTGTAGCCTCTCACGGGTACTTTGTTATATTAAAGATTTAAGGAAGAGGAATCTTGTTTCTTTCCCCTGTTTCCACATTAAAGCAGAAGCTTACTCAGACACCAAAGTGCAGGCACTTGTAAAGGCCTTGATTTTTCTCTGGATGAGATTTTCTTGATTCAGAAAACCCAAACCCAAACAAGTTGCAGTGTTGATGCTGTAATATCTACTCTGCCATTACAAATATGTATCTGAATTTGTACGAGTGCAAGTGTCAGCTAATATAACTCTTATAAAAAAAGTTACCTTTGTTTCTGGAAGTAATAAATCAGCACTGAAGCAGACAGTCTCAAACCTTAACTGCCACAACAAAGGGGCTACAGGATTAACAAGCTTAACTACACTACACCAAAAAAATCCTTCTGCCAAGTCGGCTCAGGTAGATACTTTGTAAACTCTGAAGAAAAATCTGGTGAAAAAAGACTAGAAACCAGTTTTGCCTGCATTAATCTGCCACAGCACCACACACAGAAACAGCCCCTCGGGAGTCGGTGATTTCTGCTGGAACCACGCGCACCCAAGCACTGCAGGTGCCTGGATCCCTCTCTGGAAGGTCTCCGAGAGCCGCCCATTCAAGTGGCCGCTGCTTGTCCCCGCACTAACGAATACCACCTAAGATACACTTTCACCACTATGAAAGCACCCTCTTTCTCTGGTATTACAGAAAAAATGGGCACATTTTCTCGATATTTAGAGCTCTTCTTACAAGTTACAATAACCTGACATTTCTTGTCCTCTTTCAATAACAGGGCTATTTCCCCACCTCACTCGGGAGAATATCCCCAAGCTCCCTGTATCTACTGATGGCTTTACAGCTATAAAAGCTGTCATTGCATTGTGCTGTGGAGCACATAGACCCGTCTTAGTTACATTTTAACCCTGCATTAGCCATGCTAAAGGTTCTAGTAATAAATTTTAACAAGCTGTTCCTATGACATTAGTAGTAACTTACTGAATTACTTGGCCAGGGTTGGCTTTATAATTTTGCATGACTCCCTTGGACATCCTTTGGATGGACTGTGAAGGTTAGTGAAGTAGGGCAACCGATATCCTGGCCCTGACAAGCTCATCCACTGGACCAGCACCTCTTCCCTTCATGCAATAACTGAAAGAAAATGCCATCAGGCCTTCACCCTAACTCGCTTCAGCTGTCACAAATCAAGCAGAGCAAGGGGAGCAATGTTCACCTCATGCACCAAGAGACAGTGAAAGTAGCATTGATAAATCCACAGAAATCAGTCATCTTTCTGCAACGTCATCACAACTTGCCTTTAAGAAATCTCTCATATTGCAGAAGATATCTTTTGGACATAAACGACAGCAAAGAGGCATAAGGGGTATTTGCCAGCTGCAATTAATTTGTTTTTTCACATTCCTATTCATAAAACCCGAGTGTCCACATAGGCTACTAAAGAGATAACATCTTTGATCCCAGAGGCAGCTACATTTTATTGATGTATATCTCAAAATTTTTAAAGCACTCGGAAACCCTTGGAAGGTAAGACTATTTAGTAAGTTCATCAGCATCCATCCTGATTTTTTCACTGCCCGATCTGCCTAATTACATGTTGCAAGAATGAAAAAAAAATAGCAGTCTACCAATTAAATACCTTCCTGATCTACTGATCTATCCTGTACGTTCAGTACAGATAATGGGAAGTGCTTACAACCATGGGAATATCCACCTGGATATATGGCAGACTGCAGAGAGCCTAAGCTACAAGCTCCGGAAACACCTACCTGCAGCATGGAGCTCTGGCAGATTTCACATCTAATTGCAAAGTTTCCTTATCTGCTCAAAAAATGTTCCTGAACAACACAGCATCTCTGAATTCTCATTGTTGCCTGAATCTGACAAAACTCTCAGTATAATATATCTCCCTCACTCATCTTGAACAGATCTTGTTAGTGCACATTAGAACTTGTTAAAGATTAATTCTTAAAGCATCCTCAAGCTTTTTTTTCCAACAAAGGAAACATCAATTATAGGCTCACACATAAACTTTGCCCCTATCTTGAATACTTGCTGCCCTTTATAAATCTTAGATTTCTTCCCCTTGTGTGTGTTCAAAGGAGAGATTTTATTGCCTCCAGGGGTTGTTAAACTGATTGCAATACCACGTATTTAGAGCAGTTCAGTGGGAATTAAGCTGGTTCAATGCTGTCAGACCTAGAATATAGCTGTCAAATAGCATTACAAGTAAAACACCCTTGATAAGAAATAATGACCAAATGTCAATCTGTTTTTTTACCAGCAGCACTACAGACTTAGCTTGCCAATGAAAAATGCAATATTTTGCACATTACGGCAGCTATGCTTTTGTGATGCTACATAATTAGGGGTATTCCAGTTTCCATCTTAGCTTATTTCTAGATGATACAATTTGATCATAAATCCGTGTTGCATACCTACCTTGGCTTCAAAGTAGCTGTGCTTAAAATCTTGTTCTAACTGAAACTGCCTGTTCTCTTCTATAAAAGAAACAACAAAAATGCAATTATATTAAAAATTCATTAGTCATTTTCTAAGTGTTAGCCGTGCATAAATTAAAACAGCCTTCCTGACTTGGAGCTCCTTTATGCTACTTCAGTATAAAGGTTCAAATTTGAGAAATCCATAACTTCATGTTACAATATAACATATTAGGTACAGTTATTTTTCTCGCTCAGAGATTGTTTTTTCAGCTACTATACTATATACAAAATTGCTTTTTTTTTATGGTTTATTTTGTAGATCCAAATATTTGTCAATTGAATGAAGAAGCAACATGCAATAAATATTTTAATGTTTAAATACTTCCTATTCTAACATGTAGATACTAATATGTACCTACTCTAATATGTAAATACGTTTTATTCTAATATTTACATAACAATGTAATGCAGCTTTTATAAATGTGTATTCATTTTTGATAAAGATAAACAACATGATATTGTTCCTATATAGAAATGAACAATGAGATTTTAAAACCTAAGCAAAATAATTTCCTTAATACAAGTTAAAACTTATTTATCAGAGGAGATAAGGTTCAGAGTAACATGTCTGAAAACTAGTTAACATAAAACAGGAAGTATTTCAAAATGACTCCCATAATTCAGTGTCAACAGTTTCTGACAGAATATTTATTTCAAGATTCTGTCTAGGAAGGATAGGGAAGGGAAGGACAGTATACAAAAAGGATAAGGAAAATCTAATGTAATATCCTTCAATAAAACATTTTAAATCCCTGGATACGGTATATAGTTTACAGGACCCACTGAAGTCTTCAGAGGGAATGAACAGGGGGAAGAAAAAAGCAAAAACCACAATCCAAATCCTAAAAGTACAGTAAGACTGTGAGCATGGAAGCTGAAATGTGTTCTCCGTGGCATTCAAAGGGAGCCACCTGTTGACAATATGTGCGATATGCCTAAAATATGCATGTTTTGACAAGAACCTATGAAAATACTAACAATATTAGCAAAAGTCTCCCAACTTAAATTTGCAAACTATTTTGTGTCTAAAATACACCAAAGGACAGAGAGAGCCTTTGAGTTTACTGGCTTTTACTAAAGTTGTATGCAAGTTTTGTAAGCCCCCCCCCCCTTTTTTTTTCTGCTTTTTATTATTAAACCATCATGAGTAAAGAAGCCAAATTTATAACTACTTGACAGAGAACTGAGAGAAACTTGCATGTGGCTGGAAGAATACGGGTTTCAAGTATGCATACAGACAGCAAAGAGGACAAGACCAAGGACTTTTACACCAACAGCTTTGACCAGATCATATAAAATCTCAGCATTTTAGACTTGTGGGGCAGCATGAAATTCTCTGTCTTCAGTGCATCTATATGATACAAAAGTTACCTCTAAAGCTGTAGCAGAACATTCGAATGTTTCAGAACATTCTGAAAGCCCCAGCAAAGCGTGACCGTCGCCAACACCAGGTGCTGATCTTCACCGCCAAGCCAGGCCCCGAGTGCAAAGCGCTCTCCACGCTCAGTGTTGTGCAATACTAGCACCAGGCAGCTCCAGCAGAGCTATTTTAATGCTGTTCTTTTAACTGAAGAAGAAAATAGGCGTTCCAATACATTTAATGAAGTAAATATAGCTATCTGCATTAATGATCGCATTCATTATTAATGCCTAAACTATTGCGTGGGGTATTCCCTTTTGGAGAAATTCATAAGAATCATTTTTCCCTTAGAATGGCTTCTTGCTTTAGCACTTTTGTTCCTCTTTTGGATGTTTATAGTCCAGCCACTGACACTGGAGGAATAATAGAGTTTAGGCTGTGCCATTATTTCATAAATCTACACTTAAGGAATGTGAGGGGAATACCATCTCATCACTGAATAATACAAATAATTTCATATTGCAAGATAAATGAAGCTAAGATAGGGCATTTATCCAAAAATCAATTCAGATCTGCAGGCAAAAGTCTTGTTCCTTTTTCCTTCTTTAAATGAAGGAGGAGATATCCCTACATGATTTTATCATTCTGTTTCCCTTTACACAATCCAGTGTGTTGTCAGTCATTATAGATTTTGGCTCAGAAAAAGCCATTCTTTAATTATTTTGCAAATGATTTTTTTTTCTTGCTACTCAACAAACCGCTTACCCTTACTGCAGGAAAAGTTTTTATTTTTAAAGTTATTTGTATCTAATAAAAAATTCTTTATTTTTTTTCTTAATCAGCAAGAGCATCAACCAATGCATCAAACTGATATAAGCATCTTTTAGCTTAATAGAAAAAACCTCCCATAGAAAAAAATGGTTTGAGCTATATTTAAAAATAGGACTTTGCCGCCCTCTACCTGTCAATTTCCAGACTACTTTGGGAAACAACTGGAAAAAGAAAACTGCAAAAAAATGATTTTTTTCTCAGAACACTAAAAATAACTCCGCATTCACTGCTGATTACACAATCTGCCTTGATCACAGGCAGAAAACAGTCACATTTATTGTCCCCATTTAGTCACTTTAAACAAACTCAGGAATGTTACAAAACTCTGGAAAACTTAAAAAATAGCCAACAAATTCTTTTGCTGGTGATTAAGCAGAGAGGGTGCACACCAGCCATGGGGAGAATGGCTCCTACAAGCTTCTAATCATATTCATCTGGAAGCCACTTCCCCAAAGTCATTCACTCATTCATTACTGGGCTTGCCACAGTGGCTTCCACAGGCCAACGCCACTTCATTTCTTTTTCTATCAAGTGCTGTGCTCACCATGTGCTGGAGAAGATAACAGCCATGCTTCTGTGTGCTTTCTTTCACAGGTTACCCTCTTGAGGGCTATATTACTCACAGGTTTAGGGTTTGTTGGCTGTTACAAAAGGCATGATCTGCTAAAGAAGGTAGTAAAAATCAGTGAATTCTGCCTCGGCTGATTTACATGTATGCTAAAAAGTGTGCAACACATCCATTCAGACTTGTCAACTCCAAAATAAAAGAAAAATTTTTCTTTTACTTATCCATCAGAAACTGAAGTCACATTGTGCTAAACACCCATGGTGACTAGTCTAGCGAACTCCTACAGCAGAAGCAAGAAGTCAAACACTGTTTGTTAAATAGGATAGAGTTGGAGCCCTCCTGCTTAAGCCTGTTGCTTTCTCTTAACACCCATTTAATTAAAACACAAGAGGAAAAGATCTCTTAGAATCCTCTGCAGCCTATACATCCCTCCTCTGACAGGTGGGAGAGTCTGCTACATCCCCATTTTTTTCTGCAAAAGATGGAAACCCAGACAATGTTTTAATATTTTTACAGTTAAAAACAACTAGGAAGAAACAATTTCTGCTTAAATGCAATGAAGAACTAAGATCACTGATTTTCATTTCCTTCCATCTCACCTATACCCCTTAGCCTGTTTGGTTACTGAAGCTCTTAGCCAAAAGTACGTATACATGAAATAACAGAGGCGCACTGCACTTTAAAGAAGCTCTAAGACGAGAGTCATCACTCACACCACAGCTTACCAGGTCAAGCAGCTAAAGCAAAGGTATTTAAAAGAAAATAATAAAATGTTTGCATCTAGAAGATAAGCAGACAAGGGAAATCCACTGTTATTCTACTCTGGCTTTTAAAATCAGTATCAAGGAAGCAAGAGAGGATCTACCTTTTTAAATATGGCCTCATTTTACCCTTATTTTGTTAGAAGCCCTTCTCAGAGAGAAACCCCAACAGTGGTTGCTGAAACAGTTTTTTTTTTTTTTTTTCTCCAGTAAAAACAAGTGTTGAATGCTGTTACTGAAAGAAAAGAATCTCTACATGAATTAAAAAATATATAGCGTTCATTAGAGTTAGCAGCAGAACTTCTGAGAAACTTGTCAGGAAGATAAACCTTGTGTTTTGAATAGCTTAAAAAGATGCACGAGGTGAATACACTATCCAGAGAGAGGCAGAGCCACGGCTAGGTCATGGTCCAGGTTCTATTTTCTGATAAAGCTAAGAAAACAAGCCATGATCATCTCAGGATTACACCAGGCTCTGTTTCCTACCACCACAGAGGATAAAGAGACTCAAGGAAGTTCACTTGGGATCTCATTTTATTAACCATGGGGCTGCACAGAGACTACAGCACCAGGCTGCAGGATAAAACCTTAAGACACAGCCATAGACTTACCAATTTGGTCTCTGCTTGCTTATCCCAAGTTTGTGCATTAAAAAACAACAAAAATAAACCTTTTTTTTGTGAACTTTGCAGAAAAAAAGGCCTTTCAACGGGAACTGAAAACTAAGCAAGTTATACAAGTCACAAAATACCAGTTTTTGAAAGGAACCTATGGAGAGTCACTTTGGAAACACAGACTCAACTGAACTAGTGCCTCCTGTGCCTAAGGAAAAGGTGGCATCAAGACAGAAGGACTAATTTCAACAAAAGGACACAGATACAAGTAAGCAGTTTATTTAAACAGAGGTCCTGGGTTTATTAAGTCATAGTAAGAATCAAAATATTTGATTCTGTTATGGGTTTTCTTGGAACTTCAAAATATTTACAGCTGATTTATAACCATTTATAATTCTTTTAAACAACATAAAAGCATAAACAAACTATTAAATATAGAAAGTCTTTGGAAGAGCTAAATATAGCAAAAGAACCCGTGACCTCCCATTCAGTTACTTTTTAAACATTTCCCTCTCATACAGCCATATATTCAAGCTTTATTTTTCACTCCAAGTGCTCCTGAATAGAGGTCAAATAAATGAAAAACTAAAGGTTCCACAACAACAAAAAAATATCTTCAGAGCAATCCTTTCTCAACCCACAGAAGGTCGTCAAATTAGGAGGCCAATGCTAAGAACATAATCTCTACGATTTCAACAAAGTTTTTTATCTCCATTGTCAAAATCTGGGGAAAACTAAAGAAATTTCTTCTCCCGAGAAAAGTTTGTGATGCTTTTTGACTCTTTGAGATGAAAGAAACAAATACATGTTTTATGAGCGCAATGAATTTCATAGTAGGATTGTGCTCTGCTGTGAAAGTTCAGCAAAACTGAAAGCAGAGCTCTGAGACTGGTAGGGTGCATAACAGCAGGAGAAGGGAGCTGCAGAAAGAAATCTCTCTCAAGCAATCTGCATTTCGTACCTTTACAGGAATGTTAAAAGAGGCTAACCAGCTTGTCCTTATGACAGCCTGCCAATCAAGTCCAAGAGTTCCATAAAAGGTGGATATTGACTTAACTTTAGGAATAATAATAAAAAAAAAAAAACTCTCCCCACCCTCCCACCCCCCTCAATTAGGATTAATTTTCTTTAAAGAGCTCTGATAACTCCAGAACAGACTTGGAAAAAACAATCACGACCAGTCTATCTCCACCTGGAAATATAATATGGGGTTCTAGCATCTTAACAGTTAAAACTCTTACATGAAGTAAATAGTGAGCTCTGAAATAAAATGAAAACAGTTCCACAACTTTGCAATCTTGTTTTTCATTTTGAGAAAAGTATGCACAAGTATGTGCATTACTTTAGTAAGTTAACCTCAGGCACTTTAATTTATGTAATATGAAGGATAAAATGAAGTTGCAATTATCTGGACCAAAGAGCTCAAAACTGCAACTGCATCTAGATTGAAATAGTTTCTACATTTTAAAAATGCTGGGAAAAGCATTTAAGAAAATGTTTGGGGAGCTGAAGAATGGATTGGTCCTTTTGTATGTTCTTTTAAAGGTTTATACTTGCCTATGTCCATACTTGAGGTCTCAGTAAAATTTATTATTGATAGAAAGGCTGGAGAAAATAGAGTGAATGAACAGTTTAAAAAAAAAAAAAAGTCCTGTATAATATGATCTTGTGGGTTAGATGAGAAATTGGAGATAATGAGTGGTTAAACATCATGGCAGAGTGGGAAATCAGAGAGGCAGAAGAGACAAAAAAAATAATTCCTAGCATACTGACATCACCTGAGAATTATTATTTGGTAACATGACTGAGATATAGAAAGAACATTTACTAGGTAGGTGAAATTCCAGCGTTCACAACTCTGGACACATCTGATGGGTGGTAAATCTGGAGACTGCAGCATTAGATAGTTGCTGCTCAAACTGGCTTCACTTGAGTACTCGAGATGGATGGAAAACCTATGAAGGGGCAAGATGAAAGCAGTAACCTAGAGGTATTGCTACAGCCCCTTCAAAGATGATCCTGAACAGAGCCACAAAGAAATGAAAAGTAAATATCCTATCAAAGATAAGATTTAGCTGCCTCTGATTTCACCATGTTGCCTCAGCATATTAACAGGGAAATTATGCAAACATTTATGGCAAGCAGGAGAGGGAAAGTATAGGCAACCAGATAAACACCAGGCAAAATCTATATTACATTTACATTACATTCAGCACACAGTGAGAGTGTTTGTTGGTTTCTGTCAGAAACAAGGCCTCTTTTCAAGAGTAAAGATTTCACATACACTCACACAAAATCTCACAATATTTCAAGTTTCCTCTGTTAACTGGTACCTTTAACACTTTAAACATGTCACTCCAGAATATTTGACTTTTTCCTGAAAACAATTCTGCATAGAGGAAAATGTTTAGAAAGCTTGATAATTTCATAAAGTTCTTGCAAGCATTTTTTGAACGAAGATCAAAAAAAACTTGATTGCTTGAAAACCTGTAGACAAATCTGCTTGCAGAAACTTCCTTACCATTTTGACCAGCTCTAACATCTAAAATCAAAATAGCCATGAATCTCCAGCAAAGATGAACTTCTACAGAGCAGTAAGAATAAAATTAAATTAATTTTGATGCAAAGGTCATTTTAGCTAACCAAGGCTGTATTATTTACACTGCCATTGCCATGAATTTACATATCATACATTTACAAATCACGTATTTACAGAAACATCATAAAGCTATTGCAAGAAAAATGTACGAAGGCCATCTCCTTACAAGCACAATGCTTGGCTCTTGCATAAAAATGACTGGCAAGTCTCAGTGCTTTGGGACAAAACTCTGTATGCTGAACCTGCTGTAAATCATCTCCTGCAACCCATTACTTTGTGATCACTGAATTTTGCTACAAGTGATCAACACTAAGACAACAATAAATATTTTAAGTTTATTTTCAGATCCCAAAATAACCTTATCTAGGTCATCTGATGACAAAAAGAAACCTGTAATCCTGTAGGTACCTCCCTTAAGGAACCTACTGAAGTTTTAATAATCCTTAAATATTGCAGTATTTAAGGTTACTGGGGATGGATCTATATGCTTCCATATTCAATTTGTAACTGAATCCTTTGTGTAAAATAAAAGGAGAGTATCTACAGATGCAGATTTACAAGTTTTAAATAGGATCTTCTCTCTTTGCCTTTTTGAACCCTGCATCTGTGGAAGAGCAGATAAAAGGCCATGAATGTAGAGCTGTCTTTACATACTGAAATAAGTCAAATATGACTTTGACTTCCCATTGGTTCATCATCCAGAGTCTGTTTGTTCTGACAGACCAGCCTCCCACTAATGCTGGGGAGGAGTTGGACCAGACCCAAAAGACTCCACCGTTTCTTAAATATATGCACAAAACAGTAATGTGAAGTTATACATGAAAGGTAAAATAACTTTATTTCCTTGAAGCATTAATTTATTTTCCTTATGGACTAGCTTCATGGAGCATACATGTAACAGTATTGCTGTATTATCAAATCAAGGATATGTTGCTATGTGTAAGAAGAGCGATGAATGTCAACAATGTATTTTAGGGAAGCAGGCTGGGTGTTCCCAGGCCACGCTGCAGGGAGCAACAGCTTTGCCATTGACTCCTACATACCAAGCACCTCATGCAGAACATTGTGTCTATCAAACATGAAACACTGATTAGTGTTTTCCAGCAAAAATACTGAATGTGTTTTTTCTGGCAAATAATAGATAACTGAAACTGAAGTAGTTAAATCTGCTCTAAATCTGCTGCAGAAAATAAAATTAGTTTGACAATTGTGTCAGCATTACATCTGCCTGGATAAGCCAAGTGTAATGAAAGGCTGCTATCATATGCGTAACACCTTGTGTTTAAAAATAGCCCTTTACACTTGATTAATCCCAAGGTTTAAAACAGATGATAGAGGTTTACATGAACTAGTACTGTTCTTTTAGTAAGACTTTTCTAAATACATTATCATTAAAGATACATGTTCAGTGCTTCTATACAGATAGAAAAGCTGCAAAAAAGATATAGCTGAAATGACTATAGCTAGAAATTAGAAAGACAACAAAGTCTGTAAGGTAGGGATCATGCTCTCCTATCTGTGCTCCGAAATGCCTGCCAGGCTTTTGGGGATGTGAGAAAAAAAGAGCGTCTAAAGTAACATTTTCATGTGTAGCACAAAGGTCAATCAATTACATTTTTCAGACTACATCTCTTCATGTGACATCATGAATATTACTAGCTCACAAGTATTTGGAAAACAGTTGTTATTTTTAAAAGTCAGTGTGGTATTTTAATTGAATTCAATAAAAAGCTAAGAAACCAGTAAAACTAGACAGCCATCCTCTTCACTTCTATCCATGTGACAAAGAAAAGCAGATTGTGATCGCATTGTGCAGATCTGTGCAGTGAGTGCAGTCTTACAAGGTGCTTGGATTTAGCCTATTTCTTCTCACTTAAAGTTACATTATGCTAGACTTAAGGCATGCTTTATTTACATTTGTTCAGTCTCTACTGGGCGTTTGTATACAATGCACTGGATAATTCCCTAAGCGAACAACAGTCCAGCATGGAGAAGAGTTTCCTGCAGAATACAAATAGGAAGCATTAGCCGACTACCTCCTGGGCACGGCGGCCTCGCTGGGCTTGCGTAGGGACGCAGGATTGGTGGCTCTGCTCACCCTCAGGGGCTGTCTGGAATTACAGATCAGGGACCTTATTGTCATATCCCAGCTGCTGCACAAAGCCACTAGAAGAAAGGAGATTTACGAGTATTTCAGCAGCACTGAACCAGGGATACAGAAGCCATACAACTGGGAGTACAGTGGCTCTAAATCTGTAGGCATTATGCAAAAAGAAAACGCAGAGTTTGGTGTCAAGGGAGCTCTCCCAGAGCAATAGGACATCTTTGTAAATTCTCTAAAGAATAAATTTAACAGTTATTAAAGAACAACACCCTGTTATTGCAGTCACTGAACTTTACATCACAAGGAAAAATGCAAGGGATTTTCAGAAAGACATCTGTCATTTAACAGTGAGAGTGACCTCAGCACTGACAGGCAATTCAACCCCACAGTGATAGAAACAAATTAACCCCTTGGTACATGGTAGGTTGAGAACTCCAGCACTAGACCTGCTGTGCACTGTAAAAGAACATTTTACTGAGGGATTTTGCTTTGCACAAGCAGTAGATAGAACACGGTATATCTTCAAAGCTAAAATTACTGTACATAAAATCCCTCTTGCAAAACAATTTAACACGATGGACAACTATGACTATGTCAACACTATGGTCAGTTTTCAAAAAATACAAAGGAATTTTAGGGGCAGAAATAAATCCTCCACTGAAAAATATTCATGAAGTCATGCTCAAGGGCTGAGCAGACAAGTAGGGAGATAAGAATCCTATACACACACATTTCACAAATAATAATCATGTGTTTACCAAGAGGTAATTCAGTCAATTGTATTCAGAATGAGGGCTACAGGCATCTCACATAGTTATTTCATTAGTAATAGCTACTAGCCTGGCCTGCAATCTGATCTGATCTTCATATAATCCTAACGAAATTCACAGAGAAATACAGTCTTTCCATATGTGCTAGACACTCAGCAAATGTTTGCAGGGAGAGGAGGAGAGCTGTCCATAGAGACTACTCCATCACAGCGACAACAGCAGTCCCTGTAACTCCCCTGGAGAACAGGACTGGACAGGAAGGCCTAAGGAGTAACAGTGAGAGTTTCAGCCCTGCTTCTCCCACCTCACTGTTTCTGTGTATTTCCACAAAGGTAATCAGCAGAAGACCGAGTATCTCCACTTTGAGAGTCATTGCATTTGTTCCTAAGCAAACCCTCCTAACTAAGGCAGACAACTACATTTGTCCTTTGCTGAACTCCACAGTAATCAAAACCACCCATAACCAAACTGATGAGCTCCTGCCCTCCAGGGAGGGAACCACATTCCCTAAACACTGACTGCACCGTCAGTGCTCCCCCAAAAAGACTAATCACTGCCTTGCTTTCTTGTTTGACAAAACTGGTTGAATCAGCCAGGACTCAAATCTTGTAACTATTCATAGTATCTGTCAAGGAAGATGCCTATTTAATGGCACAGAATGTAGTTAAAGTAAAGCAACAGGAGTGTTCTTTTTTAAAGTACACGTGCAGCATTTCACAAGATAATTGTTTATGTCTAAGAGTACAATGCTTTACAGTCATTTTAACTTCCAGGCTAGAGGGATAAATTCAAAGGATGAACATAAATACCATACGGAGCTTCTCACAATATCCTTAGAATTGGTTTGGGTCTTTGAAAATAAAACATGCCAAAAACTGAGTAAGATTCACCATTGCTTAGAGAGGAGAAAAAAAAAAAAAAGTCAAAAGAAACTAGTTATCTGAAATGCATACGCTAGTCTAACCAAGAGATGCTTGATGCAGGTATCAGCAAAACAATCCACGTTAGGTATGATGACTGAAGAACAGCGATCCTTTGCAGCCTTTTATAACAGATGCATGCCACCATACTACAGTTAACAGTAGTATTTAATTTTCAATATATTTTCTTATTGTTTCCTTTGCAGAGCACATGCTAAACTATTTGTTGATCTGGTCATCATGTTCCCACCCACAAAGCAATTAGCCTCCAAATGGATGTCTGCAACAAAATATTTCAAACTGATAAAAAGGACAGTGAGATCTTGAAACAAAGCTGATTCAAAAACACTGCCACATATGCATTAACCACACACTCAGCTACGTTCTGGGAAAGTCACACAGGCTCCAGCACATTTCACCTTCACCACAGAATGAAGGGAGGCTGTTAGGGGAACTTCTTGCCATGTGAATAAACCCAGCTACCTACAAATTAGTAGCACAAGAAAACAAATGGTTCTTCACCAGCCATTAGCTGGTAATGAACAACATCTATCTTGTGACCTTTCTGGTACACCAGGACTGCATATTGACCAAGATGTTCTCCTTAAATGGGACATGTCAACAGTCCCAGATCTTTCTCTGCCTGGGCCAGTGGATTTGTTGAGAATAATATGCAAAAACACTTCACTTTGATATACAGGACCCTGTGTTTAACTACAACATACACATTCTTTCTAGTATTACATTACCCATCCTTAGCTTCTTTGGTACGCTCCCAATAATTCCCAATGCTCATGACTTACCTCCATAGCTCCAGATATCACAGAGAAAATCTTACTAACACACATAAATAGGTTGTTTGGAATATGCATGATCCAGAGTCCATAAGGAAGAGCTATGGGGGGGGGGGGGGCACAGGGAAAAAGATAGTAATTCTCTAGGACAGGACCTATACCTATCAGCTGTCCAAATTGCATCCAGTTGTTTTTCTGAGAATCAATCACACCCTAAGAATCACTAATAGTAGTAAGTCACCAGCTGACAAACCATCAAGGACAGCTGTACTTCAAAGCCCAGTGAACCCACTAGATTTCTCACCCATCTTCCCTTACAATGGAGGATTGCTATGTTCCCAAATCATTTGTAGCTTTATAAATAATATCACTTTGGGTAGGCAATATTTCGAAAAGGTTTTCTTAGAAACTGATCCAGGGAAACCATTAATCATGACAACGTATACTTGTAAACAGCGAGGCAATTGGCAACAGCACATCCTTGGTAAATACAAAGGAAAAAGGAAAGGTGTCTCAGCAATATCTAAATACACCTGTATGCTCTAGCAGGCACCTACCATCAGAACTGCCTAATACTGAGTTTATTGCTGAGATTCCAAAACACGCACAAGTGTCTCCACTCAGATTTGAATAATTGGGCAGGTGCAGTCTGCCTTCAAGACTTCCCACATCAGTTATTTCCATACTTTTTCCTGATAAAAGATTTTAATTAATTTGACCATTAAAAGAAACTCAAGGCTCCATTAAAAGCTTATTGTAATCCTAAAGAAAATAGCCTTTTTCTGTCTCAAAATCAGTAATTGCTTCAATTTTCTCACCTATGTTTAGTGTATCACTTAACATTTCACAGATAAGAACAGTCCATTAATATATAGGGCAGGGGAGGGAGAAAAGAGAGAGAACTCAGGTAGAAGGACTTATCTTAGGAGTTTAGAGACAACTTCATTTTCTTCAAGTGGAAAAGGAGACACGGGCATAAACAAAAAAAATAAACAACACTTACAGAAATTTGGGCAGCATCTCAGCTCTTAGCTATCTCAAAACAAGTCCTAGCATGCTACTAAACTCTTGCCAGTTTCTAGAACACTGCTACAGCTCCTGTTAAGCTTCTTCCTCTTGTAGGGCAAGAGATCTACAAACAAAACAGAGTTGAGTGACTAGGTTGTAAGGCAGAAGGGAAATTACACCTAAAAATTAATGTAAATACTATCTTAATCTTTAAAATGGAGAAGAGGAAAGTGAACGTTTAGACCTCTAAAAAATACTTTTTAAACTTATACATCCAAATAGCGTTTAGTTGGCTACAGGTTTCATACATTTAAGCCAACCCCTGCTATTTTTGTGTTCAAATCTAAACCACTTACAGGCTAACAGCTCAGTCTAGATCATGCTACTTTTTTAAAATAGGAAAGTAATAGGCAAGCCATGCAGGTAACAAGAGGACAAGACACCAAACCCAGTTTCCTCTCTCCTTCCTTCTCATTGTAGTTGCAGCTCTCCCAGCTGCACTAAAAGGCAACAGCAAAACAATTACAACACACAACACCCTCCAGAGCCTACAGCCACTGGTGTTTTTGATGGTCTAATATGTAAACCAAGTATTTCCCCACAATACCCCAGTTCTACAATGGATCATCCAAAAGCAAATTACTTCCTTTGAGGTGAGAAGTCTTAATCTCTCTAACCTGTCTCCAGTCTGTTTATATCATCTGTATACAGTTCTGGCTGTAAATTAACAAAAGGCCCTCCAGGGAAAAGGTGTAAAAATTACATATATGAGACATTTTGAAACAGACTGGCTTTAATGATTGCAAAGGATTGGTGTGAATAGTTATGTGTACTGGAAAGAGAAGAAAAAAAAAAAAAAAACACCTAAACATTTTGGTGAAAAATGAAGCTGCTTAGCTATACTTTAAAAAAACATTAAACTAGACCTTCCGATTCTCACCAGTCAAAAATCTAGATTAGAAGGGACTTTGACAGAAAAATGGTGCACTGACATAATTTCTAATACAGCCAACTGTAAACAGCATCTAAACATGCTGAAAGCATCCTTCCCTTAAACACACTATAGCAAACTATAGCAAAAGTGTGTCTTGGTAGATGGAAGGTGAATACATTGCAACTCAGCAATAAATAATATTCATTGCTAGATTAAATAATTGTTTTAAATAATAAGTACTTTTAAGTCATCATTGTATCAAGATAAATATTGGAAATCAAATTGTAGTCAGTGTGGGGAAATACTTGTAACACTTTACTATAAACACTTTAAACAGTAACATTTCTTAAGTATTTTATTGCTACAAACTGGTACATCTTATCACAAAAAGCTACAAGGCATATTATAACACATACTCTATTATACAGAGTGCAACGCAGTCCCAAGAACAGCCACACTCACAGCACAATTTTTGAAGTATACTTATTCTGTATTAAGAGGTAAATATTATAAGCTTATGCCACAAAGCATTTAAAATATTTACCCCACATTCTTTTTTTTAAAGTGATTAGACCAAAAATTCTTATTATACCCAACTTTCAATACACACACCAAAAAATAGGATGCTTAAAAAAATATACAACACGATGTTTCAATAGCCTCTAACAGTCAGTTTGCTATAAAAAGCTCAACTAAAATAATCTTAATTTCATTTTAAACAAAACCAGAAACACATAGGAATTATATAAACAAGTTCTCCACAGAATGGAATGCATGCATAAGGTGGGGAATCTTACACAACTCTCATCTGAGACTATTAAAAAGTCTTAGCCACTTTAGAACAGAAATAAAAAGCTGTTTCTCCCCGCCGAATGTCTTCATTTTCTTGCACTTAGTTATCTTCAGTGTGGTCTAAAGTGAAATCTGTTTGTTCTTCAGTTTCTTCTTCCTCTTCCTCCTCCTCCTCTTCCTCTCCCTCAGCTGGTTCATCAGCCTTGTCTTCTTCCTCTGTCTGCTGCTCCTGAGCCTGATCATTAATTTCAAAAGGATTTTCACCCTGAAATAGAAAACAAAAAATGCTGTTTCAAGCATAAAATGAAATAACGCTTATTTCAATGAATGAGAAGGCAAGCACTGAGAAATACTCCTGAAATTAACACAATTTGATTGAAAATTGGCAACATCTCATTTTTATGCACACACAAGCCATTTTTTTTTTCAGTGCTGGAAATCAAGAATAAACTGTTTTAAATTAAAATAGAAGTGGCATTCAGTAAAATCCAAAACGTGTTCCACGCCAAGTTTGGTTTAACTCCAACTATATATATACACACACACACATATATATAGTTTGTATATTTCTACTTGCTTCCTTTTTTTTTTTGTCCCCAGGTAAAAAACCATCCAGAACTGAAGAAGTTTTCCTGATTTTTTTATTCAGAAATCAGTCTGCCAATTCTGGATAATTCTGCCAAAAGAACTCCCCAGTAAATTAAAAAGCAAATAAACTTGAAATTCAACTAACTAGCTTGAAATTCATTCCACTGGTGATTGAGAAACACATCAAACATTTATCAGAACATTTTAAGTACATTCACACTGTAGCTGAATGGTTTCTCAAATCATTTCATAAGATAATTCAGTACAAAACATACGTCAGTATTCAGTTTGTCTCTGATATTTAAGAACTATGAATAACCTTAATAAGCAATACACAGTAAAATGACCTATTAAGAGCTTCTTTCCCAAAACCTTTCACATTCAAACGCCTGATGAAGTAAGCCTGACCTCAACATACGACACTAATGATTAACTAAAGACTGGGTTTCCAAGAAAATTATTTAAAAGATAACATAGACCACATATAAACTCCCATGAATTTAGTAGTAGCTTAACCATAAATACTATATTTGGCTTTTTAAAAATAGATCCTCATACATAAGGATGGAGTATTTGAAGAGGCAGTAATATAGCAACTTATTTGGGTCCTGTGTAAACAAGCAAGCCCCAAAGGTCCCAGTTAAGTGCATGCCATCTTAGGCAAGTGCTGTTGCTGCCAGGTTCCCAGGAGGTACCATGGGGCTCCAAACACCAAACAGTGCTTTGCTGAATTAGTAACTGTCTGGTAATGCTAATAATAAAATAGCAAGAGTACCTGTTAGCTCAGTTAAGTGGTTAATGAAAAACATGCACTGTGAGTGAGTGCCCATGAGCCACGTTCCACCTTCAGTCAGGCATCAGCCAGATCCTTCCATGTGGCAGCTTTGCCAAGGGCAGCAGGCAGCAAATACCCGTCAGGCTGAGCATCTGTCAGCCAGTCAATCCCCCCAGGCACATTCATTGTCTTCCTCCAAGCACTCACTCAGTGTCTCCACAACGCAAGCAAAACGGCTTGTGCAGAATTTCTCACAAAACACAGCAAGGAGGAGGGTCAGTCCCAAATTCTGGTTATGCAGCTAAGAAGAACATGACTTCAACTGCATGAATAGAGACTGCTAAAATGCACAAGTTGGTGACTTGCAGTTTTGTTCTCCCTCTGTCAAAGAGTTTTGATGCTGACATCCTGCCTTGCAACTGGGAACAAACTGCCACAAGGGCCGCCCAGGACTTCCCCTGCTCTGATGTCCCGGTGCCACACAGCACGTGACGATGCTTTCAAAACAATCCACTCTCCCCTATCAAATCCAGTCTGTGCATCAACTCAAACCAAGTTTTTTTTTTCCAGCAACCAGGATCATCATCTCTCCTGCAAGACTGCAGTAAACAAACATAACTGTCACATGCACTGGTTCACCAGATGTGTGAAACTATTGGATTCCTTCAGTCTAGTCACAGCGCATCATTACTTGCAGTTAATTATTCAGATAAGGACTAGAGTATTTATATGGCCAGAAGCCAAATACATCTCACTGACCAGGTGCTACCAAAAACCTATTTCAGGTGGTCTGAAAACAGCAGTAGTATCCTTGACAAGACTGTCTTCCAAATTCAATCTTCTTCAGTTTCCAACTGATAAACAACATGTTTTTGAGTCCCTTTTTTTCCAGTCACCCACTAGGGGGCTATCCTGGACAACAAATTTGACAAGCAAGTCATGAGCAATACCAGGAGAGATAACCAAAAATATGTGCTAATTTTTGTAGTTGGTCATTTGCCATCTTCTGTAAACACATAAGGAAAGGTATCTGAACCCAATTCAAGCACCAAGCCATATGTAGCTTTGCATGACACCACTAATTTGACATTTTAGATCGCAGATAATGCCTACAGCAGTTCATATCTTGCCATAGTCAAATAACACAATGTTGCTATATATTAATAGCTTGTTTTGACATTAGGCACAGGAAAGCTATCCACTAAGTGAAGGTAACTACCCAAAGAAGGTCAGGAACAATACTAGAAAAAAGACCTTTTTCTTTAACTGGGGCCAAAGGAAAAAAAATGCGAGAAAACAGAGATATCAGAGAAAACACAGATGTCAATATTCCATTTTTACCATGACCACCTTACCTTCACATATAGTTCATATCGTGCCTTCACTATTGGATTATTCAGAATACTGGTAGCTGTAAGAACACTTTCCCTTTTTATTTGCTCTCTGTAGGCCTAGGAAACAGATTTTATAGTGAATAGCTACTATAAACATATTTCATTTGTCCCACAAATTTGAGTTCATGATGTACTCATGACTAAGTTTATGGTCAATCAGATTCTCTAAGACAAATTATCAAGAAATTCATGCCACACTAGTCATATTCATTTTTGACATTTAAGTTCAAAACACATAATGAACTCAGTTAAGCCACAGTTTATAGGTTGCTTTAGTTTGACCAAAAGATATATCTGGGTCTCACTCCTATAATGAAGTAGTACTATGAATCTTTCTCTCACACCTGCACTGAAATACACAGTAGCATTCAAATTATACACACAGTTCCTTGTTCTCATCCACACAGAAAACATTTTTTCCCCCCATCAAAGTCTAATATACCCCACAATTATAATAAAGGTTTGATATATAAATAAAACCATATTTTGGACATCTTTCATATTTTGACAGTTGGATTTTTTTTATTAATCCTCCTTTTTTCTAAACTGCTCTTCACTTGTCTTCAAACTAACAATGCAACAAATGCCATAAGGTTTTTACTTACTACCAGTCTATACCTTTAGCACTTAATACAACCAACTGATCATGATGTGGGTTCTTTTGTTTTGTTTTTTTAAAGTAACACACGCCATCTTACCTGTTTTCCTTTTGTATGATCAGGAGATTTTAAGTGCTGCTGAACAGAACTGTGTAATGCAGGAACATACACACTGCAAGCACTGCAGTGAACAGTCTCAACTTTCATCATATGGTCATCAGCAGTAACCCCTGCCAACAAAGATGACACACAGTTAACACAGAATGTGCTTGGGTGGGAGGGTGAGGTTGTTTTGTTCGGGGGTTTGGGCAGGAAGGGCGAGCAGGGAGAGATTGCAGACTTAAGTACTAGCTTGCCAACAGAGCACACTGATCATAAGTGCAAACATAGCTTCCAATACTTCAGAAAAACATGAAAAGAATTAAGGAGTTTAACAAAATTGTGGCTGAACTTGTTTTCAAGTAGTTTTTACTATTTAAATTCAGATGAAGGCAACATTTAAAGACCATTATTGCACTATCTCTATGATAAAAGGTGCCCCTTCCAGCACTCTAGTGCATCTTCTGAAAGCTCCAAAAGAAATGACAAAGTAGAGGTGGTGCAGCAAGACAAGCACACACAAAATGCTGTAGCAAACTGCCTGCAGGACTGCCAAAGAGAAGAAATTCCGGCCTAGCTGCAGGGTAGCCAAGGACCATAAAGTGCTCAACACCTTCCTTTTGACACAATGTCCCCAAAACACAGCACGTATCCTCCTGATACATATAGATTGTTGCCATCATCATCCCAACACAAAATGGCAGAAGTTGGAAGGGACCTTTAGAGACCATCCAGTCCCCCCTGCTCAAGCAGGATCATCCTGAGCACTTGGCCCAGAATTGCATCCAGACAGCATTTGAGCATCTGCAAGGATGAGGCCTCCAAGTCACACCGGGCAACCTGCTCCTGTGCTCAGTCATCCTCACAGTAAAGTAGTTCTGGGCACCACTGTAGAGAGTCTGTCCTACTGTTTTTAGGCCCTCCCTTCGGAGGCTTTGTGCACTGATAAGTTAAATGGAACTGAACCCTCTATAGAGCCCTGGAGCACACCCCTAGCTTCTGGTCTCTACCTAGACTTTTTGTCACTGATCACAAGCCTCTGAGCTTTGCCATTCAGAGGCTTTCAATTCACCTCACTGATGAAGCACAGAATCCCAGTCAGGTAGGAGAAAGGTGAAGAAATTAATGATTTTAAGGCAAACATTATTAAATTTGAATAAGAATGGTGAAAAGGAGCAGAGCGCCAGCATTCACACAAAGCACATACCTTCCATTATATCTTTTTCAGCAGCCTGTGCATTTTCTGTTTGGCTACTTGTCTGTTGCTTACGCATAGCTGTCTTCTTGAATTTATTCACCATACACTCCTACAAAGGATCAAGAAAAAAATTACAACCCATCTTTGATGGACAATTGTTTGTATTCAGATATTTACCTATACAGATAAATAGTGGAAAACAAAAATACACACCAGTTAATTGCAGTTATTTAAAGCATTTAAAAGAGAATATTTTAAGTAAGTAAATTCTGAATTTGCTTCAACTTCTAACAGGATATACTAGGCCAAAAGATTTTCTTTTCCTGAAAGGAATACCAAATGGTACACTAAATTCCACTGTAGAATATATAGATAAATAATAAAAAAAGGCTGGCTTACATGAAGAAACTCCATCACCACTTTGTCAAACTTGGTTTGTTTTTGGATATGATCCAGTGTTTCCTGGTGAGCTGCACTTTCCAGATGCGATTCAATTTCTTTTTCTTCAAATGTTCGAAATTTGCAAAATGAGCAAGTAAATGCCATTCTAGCAAAAGAAATACACTATATATTACCACTTAAACATTCCTCCCTTTCCCCTCAAAATTAAGACTTAGTAAACCTAATCAGAATCAGAATAGGAAAAGATTTCCTTAAAACCACCTAAAGTTGCTTCCAATATTTTACCATTATGAATGATAACACATGAGCTGTCACATGAGCCAAGCATAAAACAATCCAGTCTCAGCCTAAGTATCTGTGCAGAATAATTGCTAACATGAAGAGTCAGGCATTTCAAAACCATAGAATATACTTTGAGCATATCCCTCACAGCGCTCTAGTTCGGGCCACCTTTCTTTAGTTCTCTTTAGAATCAAGACAATCCATGATTTCCTAATTAGAGAAGAATATATAAGCAGCAAGATGTCACTCTAAATTAGTTGTTACACACAAAACAACCACCCCCACACCCCCTTGTAAAAAAAATACTGGCCTCTCAGCAGCTGTTGAGCAGACATTTGTGCTACGATCATATACTGTACTGACCTAAGATAACAGTCCTGTTTAGTGCTGGCCATTGCTCTGCTTGGCTGTGACAAGACTAGTAAAATTACACATCTATCTACTTCTTGCCACAAAATCACTCATCATACCTATAAAACCAGAATAAGGTCAATTACCTAGCAGTTTATTAAAACAGCATGAACATAAATCTGTTCAGCCAAAACACACACTTCCAAGGCAACATTATCCTAAAGCTCCTTCTCAGTTGTGCACTGATGCACTTTCAGGGGAGAAGGGCAGAGGAAACTGTACATTTTCTGATACGGCAAGGAACCAGTGAAACATCCAATCTTTGAGTCACATGGGGGTTGCTTTGTTTTGAGGCTCTTGGATTTTATTTTTCAAAATCTGTCCATAGAGGCTTTCAGCAAAGACATTTATGCAAAGGTTGGGGGGGCGGGGAGGAGAGCAAGGAGAGAAAAAAGAAGGGGAGGTGGCACTCAGCACATAAGACAACAGTTATAGCACAAACCTGTAGCCATCACCATATTTTTCACTGTTTTTCTCCCTTCTGCGCCTTTGCTTTTCTCTTCTGGCTTCAATTCGTCGCTTTTCTTCTTCTTCACTTTTGACTTCTCCTTTACCATCTTAACATATAAGAAAAGGATGTTCAAATATTACTCTCCAAAAAAATCCATTATGACAGAAGGAATTTCTTTGCTTCTCTCTTCCAAAAACACATTTTATAGTGTTTCAAAATGCAAAGAAAAAAAGGTATCAAAATGGTTTAACAGCAGCAGGAAGTTTTGAAGTTTTTCTCTCCATTAAAGGTGGCAGACTTAAATACTGGTTTCAAGCATTGCAGATCTGGTACTTAAGAGACCTGTGATGCACTCATAAATGTGAGACAATGAAGAGGTAGAGCAACACCAGCCCTACCAGGCCTAGTTATTAAAGACTTTCTACTAAGTGGCCAGGAAAGGCACTAGAGGAAAACAAAACACTATCTATTTATCTCTCTCCAGTTTTGGAGCACTGCTACCACAATCCTACTCAGAAAGCAGCTTTCTAAAGTCAGGTATTTTTTCTGCTGTGAGCATAGTTTTCAAGCCAGAAGTTACTATAAATGTTTTCACAAGGGAGATAAGGCAGTGGCTGATTAAGGGAACTTGAGCTTGAAATTCTTTTCCCCACCCCAGCTTTACTTTGCTTAATTCAACACACACACAAAACACACACACACTTAGAATTAAAATTTCACTTTAGTATGCTACCTCCAAACCCAGAGGGGGCAACAGGTCCCTAGTTTTACTGCCGAAAAAAAATCATTCTGTAGGGCGAAATGGCCTGTACTTCAAATGACACATTTTATTGCCCATTCTCTTACAAATTGGGCGATGGAAGTCCAAGTCGACATATAAACTGGGACTCTGCAACAAGCCTTTCCTTCAGAGTATTTATGCAAATGTCTATGCAAATACAGTTTTAGCTATTATTTATTAAATTGGTACTACAGATGGATCCAAACATCTGCAACCTTTCACACAAACCTCCCCAATAACACACAACTGCAAAACAGATCAACTCGCAATCTATTCTTTACAGTACACTTGAACCAAGTTAAAAATTCATTACATTTATCCTCAGTTTCAAATGGAAGTCTCAAAGTTCAGCAACTTCAGTTAGCTTTGTAAGCTGAGTAACAGCACTAAGGGTGTTTAAATCAGTTCAACAGAAAGGTCTTCACTCAAAGCAAAGTGTGTGCCCAGTATTTCAGTAAAAGAAATTCATTATAAAAAAAACCATATAAACAACAGCAAAGCACATGAGAAAAAAAGTCACTTTAAAAAATGACTCACCTAGTTATCCCACTAACTTTGCTCTAAGTGAGATAGCTAGTGGGATAACTAAGGTAAGAGTAAGTGAGCACTGCAACTGGCGTGACAAACGACATTTAATTGATGAAAAGGCACCAAGGATAGAAAACCATTTACATCAATCTCACAAAAATCAAAACAAGCCCAAAAATGCAACATGGAGATGATCAGGATGCACAGACCTGACAGCATGTCAAGCAGAAAACAAGGAACAGTGCTTGTTATAGACAACCTTGTTCCTCATGCCCTACATTTTTAAATTCTTCAAAAATGATACCATATGATGCAATTAGTATCAGATGTCACACATACAGGCTTCCTAAATCTATTCTCTCAAAAAAATCACAAGTACAGTTTCCACAAAGTTTTATCTAACAAAGCAAACCACCTTACCTCCAAAAGTCTGATACCCAAGATCACAAGCATCTCTTGTAAAGTCTTCATATATAACAACAGCACCACTTGTGTCCACCTCAATTTCCTAAAAGTCAAACACATATATTTTGTATGAAAATACAATACTGCTCTAAATCTAGTAATAGACAGTGTCAATTACTCCATTTCAAAGTTTGTTACTTATTTTATTAAATATGACTATGGCAGAAAGTTAATTAAGTATCTAGTTAAGGCTCCCTATATAAAACACTTCAAATTATGCAGTTTCCCTCCAATGCCTCCAAGTCTTTGCAAATTAACTTCATCAGCAAAATTCTAACTGGCTTCTACATGAACAATCTGTCTTTCAATTCAGACTTCTAAATGTTTATTTGTGAATCTAGTAACACCTCCACCCAGGAAGTAAAATAACATTTTATCCTCTCAACACAGAACCAAGATTTGTATACTTAGCTTAACAGCTACATTTTCACATATTGTTTGCAACGGTGTTTGCAAATGATCATTCTGTAGGTGAGAATTAACCTTTGTATCATGCCAGAAAACATCTGTTAACACCATTTCTTTCATTTACTCTCTTGTTAATGCCTCCCTTCTCCGCTGCTCTCCCTCATCGCTTTTTCATCATCTCCCTCTCATTCTGTACTTAATTTCTCAACCCACACAAGTAATGGATTGATGAAATCAAGCTGACTGCCTGTGACAACACAAAAAGTGCTCAGATGACAGCTCTACTACCAAAACAGCTGGTAGGTCTACACTTTTGAAATTAATTAAACTAAGCACAAATTTTTATAGCATTTCTAAGCAATAAGAAAAGGGTATTTAATTGGAAAAAAAACAGCTTCACAAAATTTCATCAATGCATTTACATATATTCTTCAACTGCATACTGAACTACAAAATTAAGTTCTAGAAATGAGGAAGATGAATAAAACAAGTTGGCCTTCTTCACAGCACCAAAGCACGAGGGTTTGCTATTCACATACCAAAAAAAAAAAAAAAAAAATCATACAACCCACACACACACACACCCTTCATTGCTGTTCAAGTTCTAACAAAGGCTACATGGGGGCCAGGAAAAAAAAGCAGAAAATAAAATTGAGCTGTACTACTTAATTAAGCCATATTAAATGAAGGAAACCTGTCATCTTTAGAATTCAGACCAATGGTTCCCAGACCACTTCCCCAAAGATAAACTATTTTAGGATATAATCCAAGCTCTGAAAAAAATCAGAACTCTTGACTTTGGCCAAGTGCAGGTTTCAAAATGCAAATTATATAACAAATTATGTAGAAGTTTTACATAAAGCTTACAACTGCACAGGACAAATTTGCAAGCCAAGTAAGAAACATGGATTATTAAGCAAACTATTAGTCAAAGTCAAAAGTCTGGTCTCATCAGTAAGACCACTTCCCATTTCATATCAGCAAGGATTTCAGACTGCCATTAAAATAATAGCTTTAGACAAAAATGAATATTTATAATTTCACATTCTCCATATTATTTAAGTCTTTAGTTTTTACAACTCTACCTTAATGACCAAGAAGATTACTTGAAAACTAATCAGTTTAATATACATTGTATGAACTTGTTCTGAAACAATGAAAAGGTACCCTGAAACCTTTACCTCAATAGTAGACTCCGGGAAAGATGACTTCATGTCTAAAAGCATAGAAAAGGGAAGAAATTAAAATACAATACTGCTAATATCAGTGTCAATTCATTTTAAAGGCAAAGGATTTTAAAGTCAAAATACATATGAAAAAAACTCAAAACTGAGAGAGAATTATCATTTAGAGATATATAGTCATAAATATGATACTCTGGTACACAGTTTCGCTAGTTACTTTTGGGTAAGGTTTTAGTTTTCAACAGTGTGACACTGCTTACAGCCTCTTTCATTACAACTCAGAAAATTGTAGTAAACCACTCAGTTTTTCTCTCCCTTGCTTTCATAGTCGCAGGATGGACTGACTTGCAGTGCATTCTGGCAGGCACTATCTGCTCCACTGCTTGAGGACACTTCAGCATTTGATACCTCAGCCACCGAACTGTGACGATCAGTGAAAAGGATCAGATATTAACTTAAAAATGTTCCATCTAAAGATAGTTTAGAAAAGGGTAATACCCAAGTAATACCAAGAAAAGCCACTGCCTTCAGGAAACATTACTGTATAGGAAAAGGGTTCTTCACTTCTTAGTGGTCACTACTTTATTATTCAGATCTTGCTAAAACTGAAAAGACCTTTGGGGTGAGAACTGCAAGGGCTGGCACAGAGTTGGAAACCGTGTTGCCTTGGAACTTTGGAAATTTTGCACCTTCTTAAAGCATTCACAGGGAAATGGATCTGGCAAGGAAAATACTACAAAAAGCCCTCCCCAAAAAGTAAATCACTTTGCAGGTGGCTCTTGTTTTCTCCGAAAAGAGTAATAAAGGAAAACAGAAGATCCTTCACAGAAGTAAAGAATCACCTTTGGGTCACTGGCTTGACTAGTTTCACTAACCTCATCTTTAAACATCAGTTGTACATCTTTCTATAGCCTAATTTGAGTAATTCAGCTGCAAAAGTCTTCCTGTTACAGAAGCTGACAATGCAACTGTCAAAAAACAGCACCAGAAGTGAGTTTATAGAGACACCAAACATCAATCCCAGTATCTCAAGCTGGTCATAGTCAAAGTATGCCCCCTAGAAATTCCTGCTAGGAGTTGGCTAGTTTTCCAACTATCATTTGCAACTACTTTCTATTACACCTCCTCATCATGACATTGTTCACTTTAAAAACAAACCAAAAAAAACCTTATTTCTACAATACCACTTATCGAAGAGCATATGTTGTTTGAATTTCCAACAGGAAATTGCCTCCACAAGTGTCAGTTCATCACAAGTACGCAGCACAGCAAAACAGAAGATCCTTCAGATGCAAGTCTTTCATATACCTACATGTGTATTTTACATACCTGCTTCATAGCATCAGAGCTGGTTAGTACTAAATTTGTAAATAAAAAAAGTCTCTGCTTTGTACACAGATGGTAAGCCTTGTCCACAATCAGTGCCTGAAATTTTTACAGTACACTTGAAGCGAAAGTTAAGGAACAGTAGCATAACTAAGATCACAAGGTTACCTGACAGAAGCTAAGAGACACCTTAATACCTTGGAAGAACAACTTAAGAATGTAATTCCTCAAAACAAACCTTTATAACTTGACTACATCTATTATGAATTTCCCCATTATTGATCCATAGAGCTAAGTTTCCATTGCTCAGGCCTATCAAGACATCTTCAGCAATACATATTTAAAAACCTCAGTATTTTCAAATTTAGCAAGTTATCTTTGAAATGAAGGAGCTGTAACAGCCCAAATAGCATACAC
Organism: Tinamus guttatus; assembly: GCF_059628265.1. Classification (NCBI taxonomy): domain Eukaryota; kingdom Metazoa; phylum Chordata; class Aves; order Tinamiformes; family Tinamidae; genus Tinamus; species Tinamus guttatus. Next base: position 713,247 of record NW_028288776.1, read on the forward strand.
ACCCTTCTTTCTGAAGATTAAAACTAAATAACTCCTAATATATTTTAAAAAATAACAACTAACTAAATCGCACTAATAGCAGAATTTACTTACTAGGTGGTTTTTTCTGGGTCAGCTTCAAGATGGGTTTTGTGAGTTTGGGTTTCTTGATAAATGTCCCACCCGGTTTGTTATAGGGCTGTGGCATCATTTTTCTCTTTATTCCTCTTGCAGCAACTGCTGCAGGACTGGGTTTGTTATGATAGTCAACAACAATTCCAGGTCTGTGCATTCCTCCAAAATCTCCCATATGCTAGAAATTTGTGAAATCAAGAAAAAAATATTAGTATATGAAATCAATGGAAGTAAAACAATTACACTTTAGTAGACATTTTTAAATATTTCATAGTAAAATGGTAAGCTGAGCAAAAATCTGCATTCTGAAGCAAAACAGGAAATTTGTGCTTCCATTTTTATGCTGTTTTGTGTAATGGCTTTGTCGAGTAGAATGAACATATACACACAAACTGTGTTTCTGCTTATTCAGAACCATTGTCCAGACGATGAACATTCCCAAAGTTCACACCTCACCCTAACATCTTGGCTCCTCTCTTCAGATTCTCTACAAGAATGACATTTTTTCCTCTTTGGAGGAATACTGCTAACCAACCAAGCTCTCTAAACTTAGGGAAGCAGCCATTCAAACAAACAAAAAAAAATACCACTACCAGCCCCAGCAAAAACTAGTGATTTTAAAGTAAAGAAGGTTGTCCGGTGTGGAGCAGAAATTAAAGGAAGGTGTGTCTCTTTCAGTTAATTCTAAAAATGTAGGATGTGACAGGGAATTCAATAAATTCAGAATCTAAAAATTAACAGTTGATCTGGGTGAGGGGAGAGTGATACAAAAACACACCAGCAACAGGGATGAAAAATATTGCTGAAAATTTAATCTTTTCTTTCCATTATTTCTGGAACACTATACAGACATCTATGGACATCTATTTACGCAGGTTGCCCTTCTAGAGGCATGCACTGAATGAGGAATCTGAAGAGGGAGAAGTTAAGTAGCCATAACTTTCAAAAGCACTCACTCATTTCTTCATATTGACTTATATGATTAATAAAGGAAAGAAAAGAGCCCATTGACTGGATGGGTGAATTGGATAAGCAGAAATATTTGTACTGCCATGAAAACAGAATTAGTGTCACATTATTAAAAGTACATGAAAACAACTTAAGTGTATTGTGTGAAATGTAAAAACATTTTATTAGAAAGTTTTAAATAATCCCGAACTAGAACATACTAATGGGCACATTTTCATATTAGAAGTCCATGCACAAGATCTCCATGTTAATTCACCCGGTTGAGATACAGAACTACCTAGCATGTACATTTACACTGTATGTATATAAACATGACATGAACTATACGCAATTGAAACTTAAGTGTTTCGAGTACTACTTCTTTAAACAGTCACTATCTCCATTATCTATCTATTAAAGGTGCAATGCATTTTAAATATGGTAATTAGTTTAGCTTTTATGTTGTCCACTACTACATAAAAAGACTAAAGATTTTCAAAGGGAAAAGAGGATATCCAGGTGTACTTCTTCACTGAACTTTCAGATCTAAATAAGTTCTGAAAGGAAGGCATCCTAACGCTTCCATCCTAAGAATCTAACAGTTCCTGCTAGATGAGCAGAGAAATATAAAGATTAGAATTTATTTCTAAATACCATTCTACATACTAGCTAGAAGCCATGTGCAAATTTATGCTGAACTTGAATATGGCAACTACATTATACAAGAATGCTGCGAAGTAAACCTTATGAAACAAAACGACCACACAATTAGGCATTTAAAAAGATCCAGAAAAAGTAATCTTCATCTAACTTCAAGATACAAAGAAGTTACATAGATTAATATTAAATAACTCCTTCCCAACATAATATGGCACATTAAATTTAAGAAGATGACTTGTATTTAGAGGCACAGGTAAAAAATTGTTGACTGAACTCTGCATGCTTAAAAAAAATTAAGAGCTGGGATTATTTAACCAAGATAAAGGATCACCATCAACTTAAAGTTAGTGCTTTTTGTTGTCAGGATTTCCTTATTCTCTTCTGATGGCTTCCCCCCACCCGCCCTAGTACTTCTCCAAACTATGTGATCCCCTGTTCTCGTGTAAAGCTATTTTTGTACTTTCTTGTGAGGTTTTTAGATCTTACACTGGAGAGGAAACCATTGAAAAGGAGTTAGAACACATTTTCAAAACAAAATGATCAAAAATAACAGGACTACACACAGTGCCTGAAACTAATCTCAGTTCCGAGAAAGGACCTGATTTCAAGTTGATGATGCGCCTTTAGTCATGCTTTAAATCAAAGTAACTGCAAGTGCCAGGAACCTACCTTTGCCATTTCCTTCCCAATACCCTTCCATACACAAGTCAATAAAAATTAAGCTTAAAAGGAGACTTGATGTTTAATAAAGCACGTTTAACATATTGAAGATTCAGCTAGAAGTTTTTACCTGTCCATATGTAGAAAAACAAAAGAAAAACTACTCTGGCATTCGCAACCTGTATTTTATTTTTACTTATACATTGCACCTTTAACCTACTCAAAACTTAAAAACGGTTGGAATTAAACTTTTACAGCATTCAAAAATTTCTCCACCAGCAGCAAAGATGCTAGTGTTTGCAAGGAGAAATGCAAGTCCTTTTAATCCCTTTTAGACCAAACCTAGTAACTTTTATGTTCACCTTTCAAACAAAAGGAGAGATTTAACAAACCTTAACAACTAGTCTTCTATTACTCATTACTTACAACAAAAACAGGACGGGGTACTACTTGAAGGCAGCTTCAAGGGGATAAACAGCATTGTCAACCATGGTAGTTTGCTTGGACAAAGGAAAACACACTGCATTGAACAGTGCATCTATTTTAAAGCAGTGGTCTTGAAAGGGTTTAAAAGAGTGTCTAGTGAAAAGAATCTGAAAAGATTCTGTACTTACTCCTCGGCCTCGGCCTCTGCCTGATGATGGTCCTCCAAAAGCATCATAGTTTCTGCTTCCAAATCCACTTTCAGGATAAGCAGGCGTTCCTCTCCCCCGAGAGCCTACAGGTGCAGGCTTCATATGGGGTGAAGAAAAACTGCTGTAGGAAGAGTAACTCTCTCTTCCTCTGTCCTCCATAAACCCAGGCCTCAATTTTGAACGGGAGTAAGGTGCTTCCCAGCTAGACCCGCCCTGGTTTCTACCTCCGAAAGAGTCAAGGCTATTCCGGTAGGAGTTGTCAAATCGACCACCATAACTACCTCCGAAGCGGCTTTGTTCGGGCTCATTATAACCATAGCCAGATCTGTACAGATCTCGCCCACCCAGAGAAGACCCGGAGTCGTAAGACTCATAAGGTCCAAACCTGGAAGAGTTGCACAGTGAGGAGAAAAAAAAGTAAGCTTACTAGTGTTATACATTTCAAAAGACAAGTTATCAGTTGACATTTATCACCTAAAATCAATTTATTACTATACTAGTCCGTACAGTTGTTTTATTGTTTATCTTGATTAGGGCTGGGCAAGTCACACTATGGCCAGATAGAAAACTATCTGAGCCATTTTTGCTACAAACAATTCTAAAGTTCAGTATGTCTGAACTTTGTTTACTTAAATTTTTAGCAACATTTACTAAATATTAGAGCCCAGCCCTAGTCTCAGGAAAATAATCACCTGCAGACATTCACAGGCTAGTCAAACTGTCCTTTCTTCAAAATCAAGTCCTCATACTTTTACATTTAAATAGCAGTTAAAAGGCGGCTTAAACATCCCACAATTCTAATTTTAATGGAAAACATAAGTACTCTACCATTCATATTTATACTTCGAGAATTTTTCTCCCTGTAAGTCTGTGTCTCAATCAGACAAAATGTTCACAATCTGCAAGGCATCTTTCACTTACAGTCCAGCAGCTCAGAATTTTGAAAATCTAACCCAATTAGCGCACAGTGCATAAGAAAGCAGTCTATCAAATTTCACAATAGGGTAACAAGGAACTGAAATATTCAGTTATTTATTAAGAGTATGCTCTGTGTTGGAGGGTGAGACTAGATATCAATGCAACTGCTTGGAAGGGAAACACATTAGTGTCCCTAAAGGGTTAAAATAGGCTGAGTCAGCAGGAGTTGGGAAGGACAACCCCTTGACTGGTAAAATACAACCTTGAGCAGACCTGCATCTATAGGAATCAGAAAGCCTTCATTTTAAAAGAGATTACTTTCAGAAGACCCAAAACTACAGAGAAAAATGACACTATCTGCAGAAAGAGTCCATGCACAATATTAACGTAACATGGCAAGAAACATTTCAGTGTTCAAGTAGACATTCAACCTCAATCATATGCAGATTACTATATGGTAGGTACAGCTCATTCCTGAATCTCTGCACAGACTTTTAAGTCAATCTTAATGTTCATCATTGACTAAATTATACTTTGCTAGATGTTAGAACCGTGCAGCAAAACACAACATATTCTCCAACCTCCCAACTTAGCACTGTCCTTGTCCAGCAGCACTACAGTGGCTGCAAATAATAATCATACAGCAGTCTGGCTACAGCCAGACAGGAATTCGAGGGCGCAAACAAGAAAACCAACATATTAACTAAGTTTTCTTCACATTTAATTTCCTCCAAGATAGAATCACTACTCTGAAAAGTATGCTACTTTGAATATAATATTAAGGCCTAAATCAAATCAGTTGTTCCCTACTGTTTTTTCTTTTTCTTTTATTTTTTTTTTTAAAGCTGAAAGAGTACCAGGAATAATATCCTAGCAGTAAATACACAACTTTAAGACTTTAAGACCACTGCATCAAAAAAATTTAATTTTAAACCAATCCTTCTGACAAAGTAGCCCAGAACATGCACACAATTTTGAGTGTAATCAGTACCTGCCAATGAAATAATCTGGACATGACTTTCAGATTCAATATCCAGAATCATTTGAGCATTGCACATTCAAACCAACGAACACATGCCCTAAATGTTCCTTGAAAACGGAATGTTGATAGATTCAGTCTAAAATACTAAACCAGTTAGGTCTAGTCTGCTATACGAAGAACAATGTCAGGCCAATCAGCTACAAATTCACAACCATTACCAAAAAAGAAAACTTTTTCCATTTTCATTCAAAGACACACAGTTTCACTGTCAAACGTTTCTACAAAAAAATGCTCATTATAATCTAGCTCTTACAGTTTAATATTTGCCAGTCTTACTGCACAGGAAGACTCAGAACAAAAATGTTCATACAAAATCGTAACAACATGCCTCAGGAACACTTAAGTTAGAAAAGAGACTATTTTAAACTTAAATCAGATGTCATCAATTCTTGGGACAACTGAAGGATTATTTTACCTGTTACCACCACCACCACCTCCTCCGCCTCCACCTCCATGACTCTCCATCCCATAGGATTGGTTAAGGTAAGAGTCCATGGATCGTGGGCCACCATAGCCTCCATGTCCATAATCACGGTCCATGTCTAAAAGAGAGCAGAAAAATGTTTATAAAGAAAGAAAGCAAGAAGTAATCTATCTTAAATTCTTAACTTAAAACTTACTCTTTGCCACAAAACTTACAAACAGGACAATTCTCAGCTGCCAACCAATTTTGTCATTGCACTTAGGGAAGCGGTGCATCTTTGACATCAGCTGAGCACTTCTTAATCGAAATCAAACTCATATTACTTTCCAGGATTTTCCCAATGATTGGAATTCAGAATCAACTTAAATTAAGAGAACTAATAGAAGAGTCCTACACAGAACATGCCAGAAATTAGTAGACAATGACAACCACTTGCCTCCCTTTAATAACTCACACGGCTCACAGACATCCTCTTTGTGCACCCAATGCCACAAGAAATCTTAACACGTTGATAGACACACTGTTTCAACCTTAAAACCTATGTCACATCACAACACACACACTCTATGTAGATTCCAATCAAACATAAGTATTTTTCTACTGTAATACCAACAAATATCAATGCAAATCAATATTGGGTTGTACCTTATTGCACTAGAATCATGGTATTTTAGAGAGGAATTGATAATTTTAGGATATTTTGGTGTCTTATAATGAGGTCTGGAAAAAGAATCAAGCTTTTCCTCAATATTGAAAATTTTAGGTTAAAGTTTTGGTTAAATAAGCTCTCTCAACTTCAAAGCACTGAAACAATACATCAGATTTTCTTAACAAATATGATCCACAGCCTTCCTGCAATACACAGTCCACACTCAACTGCATGCTAGTGACCAAAATTGTTCTCCCAGCATTAACTTTTGGGCAGTACAAAGCCTGGCAGGTCAAACCTCAGAAAAGTAAAATGGAAAAACAAAATGAACATTGCAAGGATAAACAACTAACCAAATATTTGATCACTATTTAATAGAGTTCAGAATTTCCCAATTTGAACCACTGACTTTCTCAAGAGGTAACAGGAAAATAAGCCCCTTTAAAGTCATAAAAGATTTGCCTGCATAAAAACATTGTAATTCTGTGTGTACATTAAACACATGAAAATAACTGTAGTAGGTGAAACTAAGCATATACACCATTTCCTGTTTGTAACTGCTTATTAGAGCAGCCAGAGAACCAGCAATTTACATTCTTGTGTCTGTCAACAATAGCAAAAACTTTCTGTCCAGTAATTCACCCTAGTCTCCTATATCTCCTATTACCTATAGACACAGTGATGGCACAAAAGCAGTTAGGTTGAACAGGTGAGTCATACCACTCAACGGGCAGTAATGCAACACACTGACAAAAATCACCATCACTGCAAATTTATTCTACTAGAGCATAGTAAGTAGCAGCCAGGGTCCTTTAAATAGTGTAAGTTTGTTGTTTAAAAACAAAAAAAAAAAGCCCTTTTACATTTACAAGCCAAATGTTCAGAAGCATATTTTTGAAATAAGCTTTAGACATACATTCTTAGAATGAAACCAAATACTAGATGTTCCCACTCCCAGAATAACTGGTATCCACACCTGTTCAATACACTCCTTACACACCCAAGGTTTGTTAGGTAACATCTGTAGTGTTGCAGTAGGGCTACCTCAGTCCCTAAATCCTCAAGTCACTGCCTTTAAGAAAGGACCTCCTGTTCCATAAAAGCAAACAACTTATTCCTCTCCAAGCCCACTGCACTACCTATATTATAATACCTTTCTATTGGAAAGGGTTCAACAGAGGAGACAAGGGGAGGGGGAGACATAAGTCATAAAAAAAGATGAACAGGGATGATCACTCACATAGTTTTCTAACACAGGAAATAGGAGGTAGCAAATGAAACTAGGAAGTAACAAAATAAAAAAAAAGTGAATCAGATGCTTTTTCACAAAAGACTTTTCACAAAATGCCATAGAACCTTACTGTGACAAGTTATCTCTCAGGAACTGGTGTAGTACACTGATGAGAAATTCAAAGGACACTGAACACAAGCATTATCTTTGGTTGAGAAAGTCCCCAGGCTGCAAATCAATGAAGGCATACAAAAGTACCAAAGGACTCTCAGTTTTCTCTACTTTGTTTTTTCTCCCACATCCCCAAATGAACAGAGCAGCATACAGGATACTGGAGAGGTGAGAAAGAAACTGCTTTTATCTGACCTAATACAGGTGATCTTACACTCTCCTTCTGACTATTTCTTTAACTGCTCTAGATTGCTGAGCAGTAACCTATTATCCTAATTCTCCAACTCCCTTTCAGTCACTTTGTCAGCTCCAATTTTTACCAGACAGATTTGACACTCATGCCCAGAGCTTGACAAAGATATTTCATGCAAATAAATTCTTCAAGTTACTGAACTTTTCTTTACTTCAGAAGTTGATTTGCCAGATAGGCTTTATCCTTAAAAAATGGATAACTGAATAACTGATATAACTAATCACTGAATAACTAATAACCACCTGCATGGATATAATTACTTCAGACTCAAGATAGCCTATTAGCTCACAACCACAGATATGTCTACACTGTGCTCTGAAAAAAATGAAAATTTAACTTTCTTCTACTTATTAGAGGAAGACAGAATGTAAAAGACAGCAGTAGACACCCAGAACAGTTTACTCAGCCTACAACCTGCTCCCTGCCCAGTATTATGTTAGCTCTGGCAATAGCCACTGGTGGAGATGTACAGAGCTTACATCTCAGCATAAACTAGCCACACTGAATACAAAACACCCTTCATGCTAAAAGCATATGTACTTAAAAATGGTAAAACAGCCAGAAATTACACTGAGGTCTCAATCTGAAAGCAATGTAATAGTTTGGACACATCACTTTCTTTTAAATTTACATAAAAACTGAGCTGATTTTTCATCCTAACACTGGCCAAAATTATAAGATCTTATGAGATTTTAGTGCTCAAAGTATCAATAGCATCTAGAAGTAAAATTAAAAGTTTATATAAGTTTTTCAACTTTCCATCCAAAATATTTATCTAATTATACAATTAGAATAGGTCTTTTTTAAAAAACTATTACCTGACTTCTAAAGACTTAAAACTTGAACATTTCACTTACAAGAGGACACCACCGATTCTCCTTCATGTAAACACAATTTATAAATAGCAATAAAAGACCTGTCACCTTTTACATCATAAGAGAAATGAATCATTTGTGTCAACACAGATTCTGCTCATTTTGAACCTCCTCTTTGGATAACAGGCACTTTACAAGACATGAACACAGAGACACATTCTAATCTCACGTTGCTGCCGGATTATTTCTCTTAAACAGACCAAAACACCTATAAATTTCAGACTGAATAAGCAAGACTTGCTCAAACTTCTTTCCTACAATCAAGAACAGTTCTTGCTACATGTGGAAAGGGTTAAGATTAGAAAGGACAGGCAGGAAAAAGAAGGATACAGGTGTACAACAACCAGTGCCCCCACAAGATAATATGCAAAGGTTTGATTATACTATTAGTAAACTCAGAAAGACTTGCTGTTAGAGTAATAGTAGTAAACATAGGTATGATTTAAAATAAATAAATTATTTATCACTCTTCACTAATAAATACTGAAATAAAACAAAACAATTGCTTGCATTTGCTCCTAAAGTCTTTAAAATAAATAAGTCTCTGAATTTCTGGAAGTCTCCCAGAATGGAAGAATAAACCAGTTTTAGGCATCTATAGTATCCTGCATGAATTAGAGTGAATGAATTAGTTGTCCAATTAAAGTACAGAAATGAAATAGCAAAGAAATATAAAGAATTTCCAATTTCCAATCCATAGGGACTGTTGGGGAACAGGGGAAAAAGTTACAAAACAGGGAAAAATATATTATTTCTAAAAGCTAAAAGAATGAGTCACCACCAGACAGATTCATTAACATTTTAATTTGTATTAACTGAATATACATCCTTTCAGTTTAAAGCTGAAAAGGCCATATTTAGCAGAGATATTTACAATGGCTGCAAAATGACACCTCATTATCCAGCAATTAAAAAAAAAATGTTCTTTAGTTAGAGAATTGGAGAGTTAAACATGTAGCAGATAAAAAAAAAAAACACTTTCCCTTTATGCAGAGGAGTCTGAGTGCAACAGATGTGTTTAAAGAAAAAACTCAAGAGTAAAGAACATTGGAAACACATTCACAGCACAAAGAAATAAAATCTCTTCCAATAACATTATCTATGTGGAATACACTGAAAAAGCACGAGTATGAGGAAAGCAAAAAATATCTGGCAGTAATGAGCAACTGAATAAAACTTGAGTAAATTAAAGAAAAGCTTTAAACAAAGAGAAGTACAGGCTTGGAGCCTGCTAAGTTTCTCCACAATATTTTTATTCAGCAATGATTATAGAAAGCTTAAGGATTCATTGTGCAACAGTAAGCATCATTTTTTCCCAGGCAGACTACATTTGCCATAATATCCACACCTACCTCAAGCCCACAGCATTGTTACTAGATGCAGAAGACTTAGCCCATTACTCAGTCCCTGGCAACACAAGGCAGCAATACAAAAATGTAGATGAATTTTAGCAATTTCAGCAAAAGTCACTTCACTTCCAGACTAAAAGTACAATAGTTAGAGTAATCAAAATATTGACATGAGTATATTGTCACAGAATTTAGTGATGACACAGCATGCAGAATGTCTCAATCCAAGTCATCAGCTACCCAATAAAAACTACACTTCAAAATGCTTAAGAGAAAATTCAATAGGGAGAACCTCGGGAGAACTCAAAAGAAAACACTCAACATTCATGCTCCATTGCCATCTACTGGACACTTGCAAAGTAACATTTAGCTTGCCGTATGGAATCAGGCTAAGAGTAAGGAAGCTTCATTCATTCCGACTAACACACATACAATGCACAAACATTAAAGTCAAATGCCTCTAACTATGCACATCTGACAAGCTTGTTTAACAACTATGAAAAGCAGCAAGTATAGTTATCAAACAGGAAAAGAGGCTTAGAGAAGCATAGGAAAATGACAATTTAATTATGTAATATACATTATGCCAGTTACTCTCCATAGAACGAGCTTGGATTCACTGCACTCCTGTTATCAGTGGATTTCAAAAAGCAGATTTTGGTTAATGGCTATAGGGAACATTCCAATAAGATACTTAAAATTTCCACTTAAGAACCTTCTCTAATGCAAGTCTGGGGATGTTTAACTAAGAATCAATACAGAAAACTATAAAAGAGGGACAATTTATTTATTTAGCTAGGAAGTAAAAAGGTATCTAAAGTATTATTACTGGTGAAATAGCTATAGACTCAAGTTAAAAAAAATACCATACTGCAATCAAAGATGTATCTGTAACCCAACACGTTACTTCCGTATAATGGCCAACAAGCACATCAAGAGATCCTACAGTTACGACTTACTAAAAACATCTTTAAATAAAGCTCATGAACAGTTTATATGCTGAAATAGTATTTTATATTACTGTATTAGCCCTCCTTTATATTACTATATTAGCATCCCTTTAGTACTTGCCTGCATGCCAGCAATGCATATAGATGACAAATAATTTCTCGAGTCTCACTAAACTTACAGAAATTAGTTATGCATCTTAAAAACATGTATTCCTTACTAGTTACATCTGTGTGATACTTGTGACAGAATTAAAAACAAGACCTAGCTTTTGCTCTATCACATGTATCTCATACGGTATCTAAATCCTTTCCCAAATCCTTCTTTAAAGTATCTCAAATAGGTCGGGATGGGGGCGGTCCAGGGGAGAGGAAGGGAAGGCAAAAATAAAAACACAGCACAGTCCAGGTTCTGGTTTTCCCATGCCTGTATAAAAAGGGAAAACATCAAACCTTATTTCTACAACGTTCTTTTTCAAGTAACAAGAAAAAAATACAGCAATACATATGAATAGTGATTTATACACACTGTATAGGTATATAAAAAAGGCTATATTACCCCCATCCCCACTCCTCAATCATCATATAATTCCACTTTCTTTGGAACTAACAGGAGTTCATGATGACATGCCCAAGCTGAAAATCAAGTCTCACTCCCATCACTCCCAACCAGTTACAGCTCCTCCAGAAAACATGTGCAGTCAAACCATGTTATGTATTTTTAAAAAACCTTTTTTTCTTTTTTTTTAATTATTTTTTAAATTTGCCAATACTGACTGTCCATCCCCAACGCTTTTTACAGGTTAGATGTATTTATAGCTCATACCTGAGACTGACCCACTGGGCATGTTCACACCACAATGCATGGGGGTATCTGGGAATCTCCAATCTCTGTCTTCAGCTGGAGAGGATGGGTCAGTGAGAATGACTTAGTGCTTAGCAAGAGCCGGAGGGGAGAGCGCGGGAGCCGCGGCCAGAAGCGGCTCTCTCTCCTGCCGGGTCTCCACTCTCCTGACACGATCGCCGCATGGAGCTCGCCCCGAGCTCCCCCCGGCTCCGCCGCGCCGCCCCCGCCGCCGCCTCGGCCCCCGCGCGCCCCTCGCCCGCGCCCCGGGCGCCTCGCCCGTCCCCCGCCGCGCCCGGCCCGGCCCGCCCGCCGCGGCCCCGCTCCCGCGCTGCCCGCCCGCCGCCGCCGCAGCGCCGCGGCCCGGCGCCCGCCAAACGACGAGGAGGAGGAGGGGGCGCTCCGTCCTGCGCGGAACAAAGCGCCCGCTGCCATCTTGAGACGCGGCCGGTCGCCGCGGCGGCAGCGGCGACGGCGGCGGCGACGGGGCCCTGCCCGCGCTCGGAGGGGCGCCCTCACCTTCCCCGTAGTCCATGGCGGCGGCAGCGGGGAGCGGCTCCGGGGGCGGCGATGGCGGCGGCCGCAGCGGCTCCGGCTTCCGTCAATGGCGCCTTGCAGCGAGGCGAGGCGGGGCGTGCGCGAGCGCGGCGGCGCCACCAACGCCGCGCGCTGATTGGCTGGGCGGCCCCCGACGAGCAAGCGCGCGCGCGCCGCGTGACGCCGCTTATAGCCCCGGCGCAGGGTGCCCGGATGGGCTGGTCGCGGGCGGGATGACGGCGCCGCGGCCATGTTGGCGGCTGGCAGCCGCCATTTTATGTTCTGGCATGAGGGCCTTATCTCGCGTTGAAAAGCTTCCGGATTGGCAGTGACAAAATAATAATAATAAAAAAAAAAAAGGGCCACATAATTCTTCTTCCTCTACTCGTCTCCTAGTAGAAACACGTGAGCCAATATAAAACCGCATCCATGGGCGCAGAAATACCAAATCTGCCTGTGTAGGGCTGTGCATGGCAGCCGCCAACCTCTAGCTATGCAGGAGGAATGAAGGAGAAAGCCGGTCGCATGTGCTGCGCTAGATCCCAGCAGGGCTTCCTTCCTTACGGAAACCCTACCAACAGCTGTAGGGATTAAATAGTTAATGTAGAGTATACTAATAGACTAGTCTATACTTAGTCTTATCTGCAAGGACTCCTGATAAATGGCATGTCAGGATGTTCTGCATGGAGGGGTTGCTTATCCAGATGTTCCAGTCAGCAATAAAATATAGATAACGTTGACATGAAAGCAGAACAGGAAAACGGGAGGGGGAACATTCTTGCGGTAGGAAGGGTATAAAAGCACGGAGTGCGAGGTGGTCGGGGTCCGTGGTGTAACCCCTGCGTGGATGAGCCCGGACCCCAGCTAGCTGGTAATACTTATTAACTTTTTCCTATCATTAAAAAGCATAACATATCAATGGTGTTTGCCTCTTTCTCCCTCGATTCGAAAAATGGACCCAACACAGCGTTATCCCTGTTCCAAGTGGCATTTGGGAAAGAGCCTTGTTAGGCTGCAGAATAGGGGCTGGCTGCGTGGCCTGCGCCCTGCCCTCAGCCAGGCTGCACCGGCGCGGCCCTGCCTCTGCAGGGTGCCGAGCCGCCTGCATAAACCATGGGGCATCCCAGCCTGCCTCCTTTCCCCTTTATTTCCCTGAAATAATGGACACGGGTAAGCCTGTGCTGAAACATCACTGTCCTTGGACAATGAAATGCTTATTTAAGCAATATCCTCCCCATTACTTACCTTAATGAACACCATCTGTGAATCCTAGGACATGTAATTTTAGTTTCTATAACAGACCAGATTAAAACACTTTGAAACAGGATAAGGGCAAATAGAAGCTTTCATTTTAAGTTAGCTGCAGAACACCACTGTGCTCCTCTAAGCAGCCAAGACAAAATTCACCCCAGGCATCACCATCATCAAACAGAAACCAAAGTCCTGTGTGAGGACCACGTGCTGAGAAATACTCAATTCTTTGTAGTTTCTTGATGTTTTATATGTCCATAAAAGAGGGGTCAGGAGATAGAAGAGCAGGGGATTTGGGAGAGCCGTAAGCAGAAATGACAAAGGAAGTCCTGGGAATATAGCCCTGGGTCAAGCTGTGGGGGTGCTGGGCAAAGCCACCGCCTTCTGGTTTCCTGATTTCATCGTGTGTGTGTTCAGGGAAACAAGACTTCTTTCATTCTTCAGTAACTGACAGGTTCACATCAAAAGCACTGCCGACTTCTCAGCTGAAAAGTTATAAAAGCCCCATTGCAGTACAGGAAGCTTTGACTCACCCAGGTGCAGAGTCCAAGTTCTGAATTAAACTAAAATCTTAAGTCTTGCAATGGAGTTCAACAGTTTCCTTCCCCAAGCTCTGGATGGCAGCAGTTGAGAATGTACTCGAATCACCGTCTTTTGATGCAGCTGAGTGAAGAGCATTGCAGGCTGCAGGTTTTCCTGTTGAGCTCTTCTCTTAAATCTGAATTCCTTTCTCTCCCCCAGTATCACAGGAGAAATGCAGAGAAAATGGTTATTCCCTGCCAAGTGGAATCTTTTCTTCAGCTTCACCACTGACTCCTCAGCCAAAGATACATTATGCTTGGGCAAAGCAGTGATTTCCAGGGCCAAGCAGTCAGTTTGCAGAATTTTTTTTTTTTTTTTTTTTTGCACACCCATCCCTTAACACATGCAGCCTTGTGCAGACTAGGTGAGTTTCTTGCATCAAACCTGAGACTTACACAGTTGGCATCTTCCTCAATCTCCCATACATTCAGAGCTGTATCTCTCATGTTTGCAACACAGCAGGCTCTTCAGCCTTTTTTCTGTTGCTAGATGCAGTGCTGTTCAGCCTGCTCTGTATTTTTGTGTTTGTGAACAGGGAGGAAGAAGGCACAGTGCTGCCCTGCAGATGGGAGTAGACCATGTGGTCATTATACAGCCAGAGAAATTCCTCCTAGAAGGCACCTTGCAGAGCTGCAGCTAGTACTGTGCCTGTCTGCCCCAAAACGCCTGCCGTAGTCCTGCCCACCACTTCCCACGACATAACACAGCATTGCCTCTTCTTAGATTAGAAAATGTGTAGCACAGTGCATCTTGCTGTATGCCAAACAATACTTAAATATAAGGAATTTTTTAAATGGCATATATGTGCACAGAATCCAAAAGCTATGTTTAACTGACAGTCAGTACAAATGTAGTGGGAATAAAATGGATTTCTAAGGTTGTCCTAAACATGCAGACTTCAAAATCACTAAAATATCTTCTCTGGCTGAGAAATAAGTGCATTCTTCAGGAAGAGCTGCTAAGGATTGCACTAACTGGATTATCACCCCTTTCCCAATGCATCTGGGCTAGAAATAGTGTGTTAGCTAATGAAAAAAGTTATTGAATAGGTTATTGAATAACAATAACACAATCAGTTCTAGGGCTTGGATTTAATTCTGGGAGTCACTTTCAGATGCGCAAGGCTGCCCAAACTGGGTCCTGACAGACTGAGAATGGGCAGGAGCAGCACCACAGCACCTAAGGGTCTTGATGCCAAGAGAGAAATCTTTTTGTGATTTCTCTGCACTATTCCTTTAAAACACATCTGTTCTGTGACTGCTCCATCAGCATAGTCACTCAATAGCGTATCCTGAAAAATAAATGCAACAAGAGAGGCAAAAAACTGTCAAGGGAAATTCAACAGGACATTTAGAGTAATAACTGGAAATGTCTTCTTTGGGAAGTATACATTCTGTACACATCTTCTGCTTACTACCAAGAGTAACATACTTAAACCTCTATATAATGTGTCATATTAAAAATCTCACTACAAAAGATGAGAAGCAGTCCTTGAGGAAACCAATGATCTTTGAAATCAGCAGAGAGATTCATACAGATTTCAGGAAGCTCTGAATTGGTCCCAAGCACATTATGGCAAAGTTGCAGTGTCTCTTAATTCGTACACAATTCTCCTCTCCCCCACAATATTATGAAGGTTACTGCTGTCTCATGGGTCATTTCACCATTTGAAAAAGTTAGAGACAGCTGAAGTGGTTGTCATGGGGACAGCAATCTGTCAAATAAGAGAGGAATGTATGACAAGAGAATATCCAATTATGAAAAATGTGTTCTCATACCTAGAAGCATTTTAAACACCAATCAGAAGAGATAAGCTTTCATACACAGCCCTGCAGGCACACAGATCTGCCAGGCCTTCTAAAATTATTGTCCCAGAACCAAAAGCTCAAGGACAAGAAAGTGGATCTGGGGGCAGAGCAAGGATACAGCAGGTATAACATACAATTCTTTGGATTCAATACAAACAGGTCAGCAAAAGCGTATTATTTTAGACTTAATTATGATCAATGGGCCACTGTTGGTTTGAGTCTTTTAAAACAAAGACTCCTTCTTTTCTCCCTGCAGGACTGCAAAAAAGAAAAATCTAAGCTAAGCAAAACAAAACAAAACAGAGACATAAAAAGAGAAAGGGAACAGAACGGTATTGTACTTCATTAGTTGTTGATGATCCAAAACACAAGGGTTTCAGTTCAATGTAGAACGTCCCTGTGCAATCCCATCCTGTTCTAGAATTTGTGTTTTGCTGCTTCCTTGGTTTTGTTTTGTTTGTGTGGGGTTTTTGTAAAGTCTTCTGAGCAGTACAGAGGTAGGAGAACAACCAGGGATTTATCCAAGCACACACAGCAGCAGGATTATTGTGATATGCGGCTTCCTTGCAGCTTGGTACCCCCACTCCCTCCCCTTTCCAAGAGCTGCAGTAGGGCTTTCTACTTACTGATCTTTACATTTAAGGCATTGTCTAAAAGCTAAGAAATTCTTTAAAATGAACGTCAGTTGCCGCTAACAGTGGTCGGCAACCAGGCACTGGCAGCTGTGCAGCTCTAACGTTGACAAAGCCCCTGGATACAGCGCGGTTGATCTAAATCTCATCAGCAGTAATGCGGGGAGGGGGAGGGCTCGTCTGTCCTTCATTCAAAGCTCTCTGTCTTTTAACTCTGTTTATAGCAGGTGGCACTGACATGATGTTTAAATTTCCAGAAGCACATCTCTGCAATGTACTCAGTGCTGTTCAAACTGCATTCGCAAGAGTGGAATATATATTCTTTAATTTTTAACATACATCTCCACGGACACCTGAAATTTTCAGGAGCTTAACAGATGGGGAGTGGGGTGGAAACAGGAAAACCACATTGATTCTTTCTAGAACATGTAATCTAATTGCCTTTATTTCTTCTTAGATAACAACGTAGAACCAGATCCTTCCATCTGAGCCTAGCAGAAGAACCATGGAAACCATCGAGAGCCAAACTGATTTCAGTGGGCCCTTACGTCCATCATCACAGGGTAAATCAGAGCCTTATATCAGAGGTATAGTATTTTCAAAGCTCAAATATTGTGGCTTTCCTATGTATATAGGATGCATCAAAAACACAAAAGCAAACCCAAATTCAGCAGGAGAGTACTGCAAACATCCAAAGCAGAAAGATCCTAACTGTTACCAATTTCTACACACAGAAAGCCTCAGAATATTGGCAAAAAGTCAAATTGTTTTCCCAAGCTGCTTCACACAGCCCCTTTCCAGGAAAGCCAAGGAGCTTTCCAAGGCGCAGGCCCGGCAGCGCCGCGCAGAGCAGCCGCAGCTCGCGCTGCTTCCGCCCTGCGCCCGCCGACGTCCCGCTTGCAGCAGCGGCCCCTCCGCAGTCCTGCGTCCGGCCCGGTGACCGCTGCGACGTTCGGGTCGCAGTGTGACACGGAAGTGAGGGGAGCAGAGCCAGGCTCAAGCTCGTGCCTGGTTTTGGCAAGATTTCCGGGTGCTGGCTGGTTGGGAATAGAGGGAGGATATCAGCTTCATTATCTCACATCCCTAGAGGAAAAAGGATCTTTGCAGAGCATCCTGTTAATAACTGGTCAATTACCAGGGAAGTGCTGTACTTTTCTCGCATGCAAATACTTGTGAGCAATTATTGCTTTATAGATCTACAGCTTCCTTTTACTTTCCACTCCTCGGAGGCCAGCGCCAGGCCTAACCCTGGGAGCTGCCTGAGGCCTCTGCCCGGCCTGCCCGCCCTGTTGCCTCCACGTGGGGCCAGCCCCAGGTGTGGAGCTGCCCTCGTCAGAGGCAGAGCTGGGCTAGCAGTGCCCGCTGCCTGCTTGCCCCCAGCAGCCCACCAGTTCCCTGGAGCCCTTCTGGCCGTTCATTATTGCATGTCTCCTTACTGCTGTGTTAGTCAGTACCATCCCTGCAACACACCCTTCCCCTGTCCTTCATAAACGCCAAGCAAGCCATGTAACTAACACAAACAGGCATTTTCAGTGCATTTTTTTTCAAGCATTCTCTGTATGTATTTATGTATCATAAATGGCATAAACCCAGACTTTTCTCTCCCCAAAAGCTTTGCATTTAAGCAGATCTTAAATCTTAGGCATAGTCTGTCACACACACGCAGCATATGCAGTGTTCACAGCATGAGTTTATTCACAATGCTTTCCTAGAAATGCACAGCTCGTATGTATTCAAAACCCTTTTCAGATGGATGGAGCATGCGCAAGAAAGTGTGAGGTTCCAAGAAGATAAATAACACTTGCAGCACACAGCAGCAGACAGCTTATCTCAGAGAATAAAGGCCTGTTTATATTCATTCTCCTTTAAAATAAAAGTCACCACCATTAACTAGGATATTGTTATTGTGACTAAAGATGAGAAAGCTGAATGTGAGAGATGGGCAGGAGCATGGCTTCTTCCAGAAGAAAAATGAGTAACTGGGTGACTTTTTTCATACAGCTAAAGTGGCTGAGGCTTTTAATGCCAAAGCTCTTGGTTTCTAGTCCTGCTTGTGAACATGGTTTGCACAGACAAAGCCATGAGTTTGTTACAGCAAAAGAGAAGAAATCTGAGTATACAGCCACAAGATGAGAAGAGACTTACTCCAGGTAATTATCCCAAAGGAATTTCTTAGGAAGTAGGAAAGTTACTGTTATGGGGGCCGAAGAAACCTGTAACAGCCTCCCTTTTTCACCACATTCGGTGGCACATGTAACATACTTGTTGCTATTTATTTGTAAGGGAGAAGATGAAAGGGATCCTGTCTCCTTTTCTTCCACACTGTGGTAAACTTAAGAGGTTAAGATGTAGGCTTCCTGGCAATAACTGTTCAAAAAGTTGGAGGCTGCCCATACTCCTGTACCTCCACCCCCAAAACTGCTTTGAATTCATGTCACATTTAAAATAATTTTTTAAAAAACGTCAGAGAGTATATTAATTTGCACTTGTATGCCACTTTCTGAGCCTTGGCCCTTGGGTTTTATTCTTGAACTTTGTGACTCTGAGGGACACTTTTTCTAATTTTTAATTTATTGCTATTATTGCTGTTTAAAGCTCAGGTTTTTGTGATCTCCTGGGTCTGACTCCAAAGGTGCACAGCAAACACTGAGTGTTATAAGACTTGTGATAAAATCACCAAAATGTCAACATATTGGTTGACATAACATTTCAGACTTATTTTCCTGTATTTCCAAATTAATCCAGTCCAGGATTAATTTCCCCATGGCCCAGTAGATCCTGCCATGACAGTGCTCACCTTTTTTTCATTAAATTGTGTTATGCTGCTAAGTACTGCTGAAGGAGCTGGTCTGCTGGAGGTATTATGCCATAGCATAGGAGGGGGAAATTGCCATCTGATTTTGCAGATTTATGATACAGTAGAGTGCATAGTAGCATACAGACAAGCTTTTATACAACAATTTATTTGTAGGTTATCGACAGGTTATAGAGGAATCACCACATAGTTTTGCCAAAATGGGAACATCTGCAGGATCTTTTGAATGTGTAAGAGAAGCAAACAGCCACAGCGTCTCTCATTGCACGGATGCTGTCGCCCCTTCGCCTCAGGGATGACCAAGATTTCCTCTGCACTTAACCCTTCTAGATCCTTAAACCCTGCATATACTGCACCTATACCCAGATTACCTTTTTCAGAGAATGCAATGCTCAAAATAAAGGCTTCTCTGGGCTTTGCGTTTGCTATCCTTTGAACTGTTGTGCACTGAGGAGCTTCACTTCCAAACACAACATCTGATATTAAACCCTCTTTAAACCTCTTTATTCTTGAGGCACAGAGGGTAGGTTTACTCACTGTAAGAGGCCACAGTACCGTGGTGTCCCCCATAGCCTGCAGGGGAGATTGGACACAAGAGCTTTGGTCGCCTAGTTTGCACCCACCTGCCCAGACCACTTCCAACCCTTGTGTGTTTTGGAGACCTTGTGTGAGATGGCCCAGAAACTGCCGCGTGCTGAGCCAGCTCCCGCTGTGCTGTGCTCCTACACCAGCATTCAGAGACTGAGCCAAAGATTGCTCCGCAACCACCTCAGAAAAGTGTAATTCATCAGGTGGCATTTGTAAGGGGCTACACTCATCCTACCTCTGGAATACCCCTGGCCATGGTTTTCCTTTGGGGCTGTGTGTGACCCTTGGTGGTGGCAATGCCTGTCAAGCTTATAGCTTGGGTAGGGGGTAGCTTGTGTAGGACTGTATTGTCTTTTCAGTGTATAACTACAAACAGCTTGAATTTTATTTTCTAGAATGGGCTTTCAGCACTACAGAAAAAAAAAAGTTTCCATGTTATTTCTGGAAGTTTCCATCATTTTCTCCTTTCTTCTGGGCAGTGCCTCCCCTTTGCATAATTTCATTCAGTTGTATAAACTCTCTCTATATATATGCTATGGGACAAGAGAAAAGCATCTCTCACAGAAAAACAAAATACCAATTTGCATCCGAACTACACACACACACACAAAAAAGCAGAATTCCTTTGAATGAAGAACTGTGGAGAATCAGGACCATCTATCAGCAAGTGACAGCAAGTTCCTGTGTGTAGCAGCACTAGTGAGGGAGCTTGAAGAAGTGCGGAGAGTCTCAGCACCCCTCTCTCGTGCCCATGTCCGTCCATGCCACCTCTAGTCAGACCAGCCAAATTAAAAGCAGCGTTGGAACATCTCCCTGCACTGTGATCAGTCTCCCTTGGCACGTACATAACATAAACAGACTGCTATTAAATGTGCAACAGGATTGCGTAGAACAGGTAGGAGTGCGAGCTTTGAATCAAACCTTCAGGTCTTCTCAGACTATGTTCACCTGAGAACTCAAGAAAGGATGGGGAAAAATAAAAATTGCCTGTAAGGTCCCTGCCAGGCCTGATTCTTTAAGTAAATTAAAGAAACTTCCTAATCTGGCTGTGACAATCAAGGTAATGTCCCACCTGTCCTGGATCAGCCTGCCCAGCGAGGGCTGACACAGAGCAACCACCTCAACACCACTTCTCCCCTCAAAGGAGACACACACACAGCATGGCCATTTAAAGCAGTTTCCTGGGTGCTGTAAGTCACAAGGAGGCCATGGCTACATGTCAGCAACGGTGGATACGGTGCCCTCATTTCTAGCTCCCAGCTAAGTCAATGCTCCCGCCATCTACCTGCGCATGACAAATGAGAATGAATTGCTGGTCTTGGCTCATTTCCTAGCAGGCCGGTGTCTGCATCTCAAAGCCACCACAACTAATAGCACTATCTATCTCTTTCCTTGAGCTTCAGCAAAAAACACTGAATGGAAATAAAGCATGAACTGCATTTGTGGCCTTGCATGTGGTTTCTTTCTGGTTCTGGATCAAAGCTCAAGGGCAGGGCTGAATGGCTGGCTACTGGCTGCTATTTCCCTGGCTGAACAGATTGCTGGAGATAGGGACAGCATAAGGCTTTGAAATCTTCCTGCCACAAGCCCATCTCTCTGCCTGTTATTCATGTCCTTGTAGGCATTTATACCCAAATGAGCCACATTCTGCACTACATTTGTATTTGCTCTTGGCATTCCGTGGACAGTGGAAATCAATAGAAGCAGTTTCACTTGCAGGAATTCAAAGCTCTGGTGTTTGCCTAGTAAACACGGCCCTGCGTTTCTGAGGAGAACTGCAGCAAAGGGAAAAGACTGCGGCTACTCCTGCTGCTTTTAGAGCTTGTAAAGGGATATGCTTACAGGCTCTGAAGGGCTGGATTGTGCAACCCTGACAACACTGAGCATTTACCTGCACAAACAGCCCATTGAAAAAAATCTGGCATAGAAATGTTCCCCACGGGCCTGTGGTTTCAGTAAACCAGCAAATCAGTTAATGAAGGATGGCAGTGCCTACCAACAGCTGGGATCTGAGCTCTGAATTTTAGAGGGGAGCTTCTATAAAAGGAGAATAAAATTCTTTCAGAAAGAAAATTTTCCGCACACCGCTGGAGTGCTGTAGTAGAATGGTTCCTTGCAGTCGGTGGAAGTTTTGCATCAGATCTTAGTAGGGAAGAAGGATCCAACCAGACTCTTCACTATTCCAAACAGAGAGGAAAAAGTGTTTAATGGAGTGATTTATTTCAGTAGCTCCAGAACAGCCTGTAGTTTCTCACCATGAAATAACTAGAATTCAGAAATATACAAAAGACCACTTCAGATGCTACTTTAATCCAACAGACACATTATAGGCCACCGTCAACCTGACTGTGACAAAGAAATTTCTGCCAGAAAACAAAACAAATCAAAAAAATAAATAAAAAAGAAAGAAAGAAAAACAAGCCACTGAGCTGGGAAACAGAAATAAAGGCCATCGTCAAACTTGCAGCACATGGAAATCGGAGCTGCTGTGTACAGTGCCTCAAGCCTGCACATTTCTAAGAAGGCATCTGAAAAAAACAATCTTGGAAATATTTTGTCTGTAAAGCCAAGGGAACTGAGAATAAACCTCTTGGGCACAAAGAAGGGAAAACATTAAAAGGGGGCTGGGGCAGACATGGCTCACCTCTACACCCCAGCTTTTGCCCAAGCTCTAAGCACCATCCCAAGTTTTTGGACGCCAGAGACAACAGGGCTCATTTAGCTCCACGCTTCACATGCTGGAACTGGAAACAGGCTGCAGAGGAGCAGCCTCGCGGACAGCCCGGCCCGCACACTGAACCGCAGCATTCCTTTGCTTTTCATGGTGCGTTAGGACTCCTTCCAAACGCCCTGTAATTCCCGCAGGAATCTCCCAAGCTGTGCCGCATCTCAGCCCTACAACGGCAGAAAGAGCAAATCCCCAGCCCATGAGCTCTTTGTGCCTTCTGCACGAGACCGCGGCAAAGGAGCGGACATGCCTGCGAAGGCCGCGAGCGCCGGGGGCCGCAGCAGGCCCTGTTGGAGCAGCCTGCAGGCCCTGCTGCCCACCAGGGCCAGCCCCAAGCAGCCTCTCTCTTTTGGGCTGCCTCGGAAGGCACCTGCGAGCGTGCAGGCAAGACAAGCGAGGCGCTCCCCAGAGTCCTGCTTTTACAAGCAGGATCCACCAGCCAACCTTTCATCCCTTCCTCTGCTCCAGGGGTCCCGGCCTAGGCGGACGGAGGGCATGCCCCATCTTCGGCTCATGGGGGCTCAAGTTACTTGCTGGGACATCTGGCTCCTATTAACCAGAACGGGGAGGCAAACTGGGGAGCCACATGTGGAAAAGAGAGCGGGAAAGGCCGCGTTTCCCGAGGCGGTCAGCCGGCGAGCAGCAAGGCACTGGCTGGGGAGGCCGGGAGAACGTGAGGCAGAGAAGGACAGGGAAATTAGCTTTTTGATCACAGAAAGTTGTCACAAGCAGCCTGTAGTAAAGCTGTCAGGATCGGGAGCCTAAATCACGTCCACGGCTGGCAACTGCATGCTGTGAGCGCTGCGGGGCACGGCCGCTGCCGAGTTGGCAGAGCTTGCCAAGGAGAGCGAGGGCGCCTACGCAGCGCCCAGCAGCCGCGAACTCTCCACAAGGGCAGTTTGTCCACACGCCTCGAGGTCCTGGCAGCAGCCAAAGGAGATGCTTCAGAAAATACGAAACCCAGCAGAAGAGAGGGCTGTGCTGCACCAGAGGTGGTTTCGATGCATCCATCCCATGTTTCTCTGACATGAATCTCCCCAGCACCTCCTTGAAGCTAGAAAGCAACGGCAATCCCCACTATCCTGCAGCAAGGAGTTTTACACCTGCAGACCTCCAAAACGACCACACCCAAACCCATTCCTCTTGTGCTAAACCAAGTGTTAGAGGGTCTGTGTTTGTTTTCCAAGACACATAGTTCACGTCTACCAGCAGCAGAGCCAGTCCTGTAGGTAGTGGGCATGAGGGTAAATGGCCATGGGGCTTGAGGCTTTCATACCCCGCTCCTCACAAACCTGCTCCAGGGAGCTCCCACCACCCGCTGGTGTCCCCAGCCTTGGTGCACAACAACTGCAGAAACCACCCCACCTCACAGTCCTGACTCCCCCCACAGTGCATTAGCAGAGGACGTGCTATGGCCAGGAGAAGGGCATCTGCAGATCCAGTGCCCGAGCACCATTTCTCCCAGCACGAAGGGCTGCTGCAGTTCTCTAATATGCAGTGCCCAAATCTATTCTGCATCTCCCAGCTCATCCTTTAGGCTTCTTTGAACTTAAGCCTTGCACAGTGCTAATCACATTGCCAACATGTCTCTAATAACAGCAGCAGCTGTTGAGGCTTTCAGCAGTGCTGCTCTACAAACTAACAAAACTGCAGGGCTTCCTGGACCTCCGAACCCTCTTCCAGGCCAGCCCTGTTTGAGGCTGGCTAGGGGAGAGGGCGGCAGGTCGCGTGGTTGAAACCCTCTGTTGAGGCACCCCTGGCTGCTCTGCGGCGGAAGGCCGGGCAGCTCAGAGCTCCCCACACTCGCCTCGCCCGCTGCAGAGCTCCTCAGGGCGAGTCAGCAATTAGCAGCCCAGTAATGGATGCTAAAAACATTTAATTAAACAAATGTATTTGGAGTTAAACATGTTGCTGAGGTTGATCAACACAAGCAGAAAGATAAACAAAGCCCCAGAGGCACAAGGACTTTTCTACAAGCACATGTTGTCTGAATACCATTGAATACACACATTCTTTGACTTCAAGTGTGTGTCTTCTGTAGGGCAGCTCCTGCGGAAATACCCTGGCTGGGAACATGCTCCTCTACCAGGGTAAGAGGTGGCCAACCCCAGCCTGCCCCACGCTGCCCAGCTCTGCTCCCAGCTACTCTTCCAATTTCTCCTTACCTCAGGTCCCAACCAGACTGGTTTAGTTTTCAATTTAGCCTCCAGCTAGGAGAGACTGAGCAACCTTCCCAGCCTCCCTAAGAAATGTGTCCGCCAGGGGATTTCAGAGGGAAGAGACACCACCCATAAAGCCACAACCTGTTTTGTTTCAGACTAGCTTGTCTGCACTGAGTAGAAAGGGAGGTTTCGAACAGTGGTGAGCAGGGTTGTCTGCATGATAATTCTGCAACCTTTTAATTACTTTAGAAAATGATTTAATTAATTCCCCTTCTGCACAGTTCTAGTTCAAAACTGCATCATGTTAGCTGAACTGAATGAGAGGCAGTCACTGAGAGAGTGCGTGCACTAGGGCTACTCGCACGATGCCTGCGTGGGCTGCGGTACGTGCACCTCTGCCTGGCAGCACAGCCAACACACGCTGCGGTTCGAGACCGCCAGCACATGGGCAAAACAGTCCTGCTCTGTGTGACAGGTCAAACTCGCAGTGACACACACAGACTCAGCCATTACATGAGCAAAAATAGCTTTGAAAGCTTGAGGAACTTGTGCAGGTAGGAAACATGTGAACTCTCCATTCGCACTAGTGCTGTCTATCAGAGGACAGCAGGAACTTGCACCGATTTAACAAACTCATTTTTAAATCCTAGTTACTTAACCAGATTTTAGTAGAAGAAAGCTTAGGAAAGCACTCCATTCTCCTGGGGCCAATCATTCTGGTATTTTCTCAGGTCTCAATTACATTAATATCTATAATGCTAGGGATCAATTCACAGCACACATTGCTTTTTTGCACTCAGTAAAGCACATTCCCCAATTTTTGTAGGTTAAAACCTGAAGTCCTTAAAGGTATTCTGTTTTCCAGTTGTCTTGTGCTCCACGAATCTAGGTATATACCCAGGGCCTCTGCTTGCCCAGCATTCCATATCCATAGCACATTTTTGCAGCTACAGAACTCCATAAAACTGTTATGACAGACAAGAGCTAGGACAGCTTGGAGATCACCAGGTTCAGGTATCTCCCTTGCACTCCAGAGGAGCGGATAGGGAAACGAGCAGCATCGTCCTGGAGGGAACATGCTGAGGCTGCGTGAGAGCCTGGCTCTCCTCCCTGGTCGGCCTCCCGCCGAGGTTGGCTGCCCTGTGCCTGCGGGTGCCCTTGGTGCAGAGCAAGGGGCAGGGGCGAGCGGGGCTTGGGCAGGCTGCGCTGCAGGGCGCAGGCAGGTTGAGCCCCCCCAGGGCACAGCGGGGTGCCCCACGGGGCGCCCCGGAGCTGCCACCGGCTCCGCGGTGCCCGGGAGGGGCTGCCAGTGCCCCTGGGCCAGCGGGGCCCTGCTCACAGATCGCAATTCGATGCAGGCCCTGTAGAGCGCTCCGCGGTGCAGCCGCTGCTAGTGCCCAGGCGGGAGCAGCTGTAACCTCCGATACCGATTTTCATACCCTCACTCCAAAACAACTGAAATTTCAGGGAGGGGGACCTCCACCTCCCCCCTTATCCTGCACTTCCTCCCATTCTAGCCTCACCCCTCACAGGTATCACTTGACAACACGTGTATTCAACAGCATTCTCGACCATTCTGGTGGTAAGGACAGACACTGGCTCTGGTGGCATCTCCCACAGATGCTGCCTTAGGAGAAGCCAGACAGATCTAGTAGCCACCAGCAGCGGGGAGCCTTGGCAGAGGACATGGCCCCCGGCCCCTCTGCCACCCCAGCTCTGCCCCAGCAGCACCACTGGGGACCAGCCACCCACCCCACGCCAGCAGCGCTCGCTCAAGAGACACTGCAGGGTAGCGTTAGGGAAAAGGCCTTAAAAAAGGATTTTAAAAAGCCACCTGAAACAGCCAAGCTCCCCAGAACTGGTTATGAGAACAGCATGTTCATGCATTTACTTCTAATGTCTATGCAACCCAAACCCCATTCCAGTTTTTGTTTATGGGCACAACGTGTCTTCGGTTTATGAGAACAGACCTGCTCTATGCTGCAGGACTTGCCTCAAGAGCCTGTGGTGCTAATTTAGAGGATGGCATTCTTCCCGAGCAGTCATTATTAAGCCAATAACCCTACGTTACCTCCAGCACCAAAGGGCAACGTGATGTTGGAGGCAAGACAGAACAAAGGTCCTGGCTCTGGTAACTGTAAAAGGGCTTAGGGGCTGCTCTCTTGAGGCAGGGAGATGCAGCTGGCCCCGCTCCCGCTCGTGTGGTTTTCGGGATCCTCACTTTGGCCACATTGTGTTGACGTGCGCCACGAGGGAGCTGCCACTGCTGCACCCGGGCCCCACTGAATTACAGCAATTATTCTCACTGCCTCTCTGCCAAAAAGACAACTTCCATGACTTTTATCATGGAACGGGTGCATGCTTGCAAGTCGGTCTGGAAAATCTACTCCTGAGCTTGATTTTAAAGCTCCATCTTTGCCACGGCAACAACTGTACACGGTAATGCAGCCTTCCCTCCCTTGGACAGTCCAGAGACTGATCCGCTGTCCTGGGAAAGGGGCCACAGCACAAGCCCTCAGGGGGTTACAACATCAGTGTTTGGATGACTTGAGCTTAAGAGCTGAACACACTGTACGAGCTCAAGCAGGCAGGCCGGACTGGGAACTCTCTGGCAGTGCTGGAATAACTGATCGCTCAGGGATCCGTGTGCAACCTCATCCCCAGCTCCTGCAGACATTTTAACCACCACAGTGATAGGAAAGGGATTACAACCAAGGTTAAAAACAGAAAAGAATCTCTCTAGATTCTCCCAGAACGAGTAATCTTAAGGATCATCTTTTAACGTGATTCTACAACAAACTTGCCTGAGAACCATTTTATTTAAATGCCATCACAAATTTCTTCATGAGCAAACAGACCACCCAGGCTCTGCTCGGCCATGCAAGGGCAAGAACATCAACCCTTAGCCTAAGACAAGGCACAGCAGCCACAGAAACATCACACCGTGGCCACGACGGGCTGCTCAGCTGTCATCAGATGATGCAACTTCTTGCACTACATCTATAACAAAAACTCTGACACCAACAGTCCTTGACAGCTCCTTCAAAAGGCTCCCAAACTTCAGTCTCAAACAGCTGCTTGGGAGGCAATTCTCATTTTGTGTTTCTGCAAATGGTTGTAAATATGATCAGTTCAGTCTGAGCAGAGCATCAGCAGCTGCTGGCCGGCTGCATCCTGTACCTATAGGATTTATTAGGAACATCTCCTCATACTTCCTCCTCCTTAAATTCATAGGCACCAGGGACTAAGTCCACATACGATATTTGAAATCAGAGATTTTACTTATGCAAACGCTTTTTCCCCATAAAATATAGATATAGACAGAGGAAGAAAAAAAGAGAGAAAGGTATAGACATCTAATTTATTAAATCCACTATATATGCAAAAATATGTTTCACATGCCTTCCATGGCAGAGGTGAGTTTTCCAAGACTTCAAAGCTGGACTTTGTCAGATGCCAGACAGGGAACAGGAGCACTAAGACAGCCACGAGGAGGAGGAAGGGCTGCGAAGGGAGGCGGCATGGGGAGGATGAGCAGTTCCCACCACCACTCTCAAAAACTTCTCCTAAAATCAGGAATGGAGTTTATGCCGAGTAAACATCACAAGCCTGAGATAACTTTCAAATGCCCTTGTCTCAGAGGAAGGTGACTAACGCAGTATAGCTGGCTAAGAACTAGTCAAAGCAGTGGTCCAAAAGTTGCATTTCATAATCATACTAACTGAACATGATTTGCTTTTGAACTGTAAACTGGAATAGTAGGAGCATCAGAAACGCAAGGAAAAAGCTTTTAAAAACAGGATCAATCTATGCCTGCAATTCTGTGCAACTCACTATTAAAAGAAGGGGAAAAAAAAAAAGTAAAGAACACTGTTTTTCTAAATACTTTAATTACTTTGTCTTTCTCCAAGTCTTCCTCCCGCCTACACACAGTTTCTTGGAAGCTGAAATGACGTTCAACAGCAAATACAGAGAACACACGAAGAGTGTGTTCTACAGTTTTTCTAAGAGTCAATAGTCTAGGCATTTTAAAGTGAACTATGTGCAAAAGTTTAAATGCATGAAAGAGTTTCTCTAAAAAAAAAAATACAGTCTTAATAGTCTTTACTTATTAAAAGAAAAGAAAAAAAAAAAAAAGATTTTGACAAAGTTTCCCAGGAGATAACAGGTCAGGAGCTGCAACTACTCTACCGAGCTTCTTTGGTGTTGCCAAAGGGCACTCACGTCGCTGTTACTACCTGCTGGCAAGTGCAGCAAATACAGAGCTGCGTCCCCAAACGAACGGGAAAACCACTAGTTGTAAACTGCTCTTCTGATACACACAGACATATGGAGCAGGTACGTGTTTGCAGGTTGCTACCTACAGCTGAGAATACTCCTCCCAGCACGATTAACAGTAAATGATTAACAACAAAATGTGCAACATTCATAAGAGCAGCATTTGAAACGCGCCCGAGCGCTCAGTGCCCGTCGGCCTAACCTGCCCCCGTTACCGGTGCGCGGGCCAGGGCAGCTCCGGGGGCTGCAGTAGCAACCCCTGCGCACGAGGATCGCACAGGCCCGCCAACGACAGACGAGTTCGGTCCTGACCGCACCACAATAGGGAATTGTCTTTAAACCATGAGTAATCACGTAATCATCTCTCCACATCACACTTCTTTTCCACACGCATGAAATGTAA
Organism: Tinamus guttatus; assembly: GCF_059628265.1. NCBI lineage: Eukaryota > Metazoa > Chordata > Aves > Tinamiformes > Tinamidae > Tinamus > Tinamus guttatus. The sequence continues at coordinate 742,751 of NW_028288776.1, forward strand.
ATGGCCAAGATTTACAACTGATGATTTTGCAGATTTAATGGATTATACTTCTCTAATAGTCCTGGCTGTACAAGCTCAGTTTAAAAAAAAATCCCATGCTCACTGCTGTCTGCTTTTTTCTTTATTTGATGATTTATCTGGCACACATTTAGGGTTTTGTAACAGCGCATAAATGATCAAAGACATTGTATTATTGGAGCTTGGGGGAAGAGGAGGATCTTACTATTAAGAGTCCAGGTGTGGATGACACACTGCAATAGGTGATAAAGCCAAATCACTTTTGGGTAAATCATAACTTTTATGTCTCTGCCACTAGTCTAGGAAATAGAGCAGATATCCCCGTTCCTAAGCAAAAGCTGCAAAACAAAACACACACTGACTCTCATAAAACAGCTCAAGTCTCCCAGATGGAAACTCTGAAGAGAAGCAAACCATCAGCAGTAGCGCACTTCGTGTTTGCCTGATGGCCTTTCAAAATCACCTTGCAAAACAGTTCAAATGCCAAGACTGTCACCGTCTGAAAGCCCATGGCAGCACTCTCCCTTCTACCACCCATCGCTGCTTGAGACAGAGGAGCGTTGTGGAAGCCGGGGGAGAGAGCTGTGGAAAAGGGATGAGTCTTCACGTGGCCGGAGGAGCAGCACACTGGATCGCAGAGCGAATCTCATCCAAAACCAGGAGGCTTTGGGGACGAGGGATGAGAGCAAACACACTTATGCACTTATGCCTTATGCAAACTACATACCTTTGTGCAGGAAAGAGGGGTTTACTGCAGTTCAAAGCACAGCCGAACTGGTTGCATTTGCTGAGAATGGCTAAACACTAACAACGCACATCAACATGTGTTTCAAAGGCTGTTAGAACACACCGTATACAACATTTATCCTTGGTTCTCCCCCATAATGCACTAAAGTAAATCCAGACCTTAAAGAACAACTTGCATAGTAAGAAAAGGTCATCAATTTAATCATTTACTTTAAGCGGGCAAGCAAATTTGTAAACATTCAAAAGCGGCAGCATCCAAGTTACAAACAATTCAGGGAAAAAAAGAATTGAGATTATTAAGGTTCTTTATCCTTTCAAAAAAATCATGAAATAATCTTTTAAAACACTGCAAACACTGAACACTCAGTTACATCTTTTATAATCCTGCTAATAAGTCCTGCCTTCCAAGGAATTCCTGTTTCTAAAATGCATGATCTTACAGTACCCCTACTTTTTAGCATTTGCTGTTCCCAAGTCAGTAACTCGAGCATTTCACTTCCGCTCAAATCCCGTTAGCAAAGGGAATGCTCGTGTCTTGATTCAGCACCTCTTTAACTTCCGAGGGCAGCGTGTCAAAGAGGTGATCCTCCACCACCAGCCCGCTTTTCCTGAGAAGCCGACACTGCCCCAGCGTGGCTGGCAGACGGTCCAAGCAGTTTCCCTTCAGTTCCAGGTGAGTTAGCTGCAGCAGCTGACCGACCTTCTCTGGGATTGAGGTAATGCAGTTTTGTCCCAGACTCAAAGTCCTCAATTTAACACACTTAAACAACTGTTTTGGCAAAATATCGACTTTGTTTCCTGTGATGTGAAAATGCTGCAGATTTTGAAGCAAACCTATCTCTATTGGAATCACTGCAATTGAGTTGTAGCTTACATCTAAGCATCTAAGTTTCTGTAAACTGAACACTGCGGCTGGTAAGGATTCGAGTTTATTGTTGGAGAGATAAAGTGACTCCAAGTTCTTTACGTGGGTAATGGAGGAAGGAATGTTGACTATTTTATTGTGCCACAGCTTTAAACAAGTCAACCTCTTCAAGTGCTGGAAACTGATGATTTCTTCAATTGTGCGTATGCTATTTGACTTTAAATCCAGTTCCTGTAAGTTGGAGAGACTGAAGATGGCATGGGGAATTCGCTCCAGTTCACAGTTCTGTAGTTCCAGCTCAGCAACATTCATCATCTTCTTAAGGCTATTCAGTACCACAAGCTTAGTGCCATCATTATGAATAACTAGCTTTGTTAGATGTGGTGCCACATCCGTGATATTGGAGGGAATTTTGGTCAAGTTGCTCTTCACATTGAGAATTTTAAGATGCCTCAGCTCTCTAAGAGATTCAAGCCCTATCATTTTATTGTTCTCAGAGTTCAAGTTGCCTATCAAGTACAATTCACGGAGGTTTTTGAGCAAATACACCCACGCAGGAATTTCTCCAACATCTGTGAATTTCACATGAAGGCATCTCAAGTGGTCCCGGAGGAAGCTGAAGGCAGTCTGCTCCACCTTTGCAGGGCAGTGGCACAGATGAAGCTCCTGAAGATTTGTCATCTGGGAGATTTTTGCTGGGATTTTTGCTTCAGGAATCAGCTCCAGTTTCAAGACATCCAGATCAGTGAGATCAAACACTGCATCAGGGACCCCTGAGAGCATGAAGAGGTGCAGCTCTTGCTTGTCCTGGGCGTTACGGGAAACATGCTGCCGCAGCTTCTCAAAAGTCCACTCATGGTTTAAGCTGATTTCCCGTAGCTTGTTCTCACTTACCTCTGACAAAAAGACACCGAACCGCTTAGAATACAGCTGGTCATACTGATCTACCATGTGCAGAAGAAATGCAAAATCGTTTTTGACATCGGGAATGTCACTGAAGCTACTCTCTTCCCTGACCTTTTCAAAGGAATATTCTTTTAAAGGTATTCGAAAGAGCCAGAAGAGGGTGTAGAGACAGATAAAACCATAGACACAAATGAGAGAAATGTAGCTGATAAGCAGCTTCTTTAGCATGTAAGCCATATTGTGCGTACACTCAAACTGTGTGTAGCCAATCAGGTGTTCCACTTTTGGGTTGCAGATGTGCTCAAAACTGATGGCATTGACAAAGTTTGCAGTATAGCAGAGAATAAAGATGAACTTGACGGTCTTGATGACAGTCTGGACAACATAGAGCTTGTAAATCAAGTCGCTGTCCTCCACGTGGGCACGGAACTTGCGGACCTTCTCAAAGAGCGCTTTGGCTTGCTCTCCATCTTTCTTGTCCAAAATAGTCACGCTGGGAACCTCGATCACCGGCTTTTCAGCCGAAAACTTGAAGCCAGTTTTTGTTATCATGGGAGTGCTGGCACTTGGGCTGCCTTCATCACTGCTAGTGGAAACGTGCTTGGGCAGGGACTGGGCACCAGTTAACCTCTGCTTGTTCTCCTCAGAGTCCTCACACGCTGTTTCAGACAACGCCTTGGTAGTCCACGGGGACTCGAAGCACTTACCCAGTATGGACACAAAATGCTCTATTTTGGAGCAGGTCTTGGGATACTTGAACCAAAAATTGCTACTGACTATTAAAATAATAGTGTGGATGAGGGCAAGATAGGGAAAATATTTTGAATACCAAGGAAGAGCCAAATGATAGCACATTTGGTTAATAAATACATATTGCTGGAAATCCAAATTGGTTTTACGGCCTGAAGAATCTTTCTGCTCCTTCTTCAGTGCCTGACCCGATTCAGTGGGTTGGTACTGAGAAGAGGTAGCTCTGCTCAGAGGTACATCAGGTGTGACAGTAGGGGCACTTCCAGAGGAAACCGTTCTCATTGATGCAGCTTCTGCTTGACCAGTGGTTGTCTCAACAGTGGTAACGTCAGCCTTCCCTGATGTGCCGGCTTGTGCTTTTGAATTTACAGTAGACTGCAAAACTGGCAAGCAGACCACCTGATCTTTGGTCAGCTGCATGGTTCCAGCAAAAATGGCAACCATTAACATAACAACAGCTAGATAATCCATAAATACATCCCACCATGGTTTCAGGATACGATAGGTTGGCTGAATGTCATTAAGCGATGCAACTTCTGCAAGGGTAAACATTCCTACAAGAAAAGAAAAACAAAATCAGCATTGTTGCCTGGTGAGCAGGTTACTTACTATTTAACAACACTCGCACCATGACATGGAGACCACCAAAGGATTGCCATGTTCGTTATATTTTGTGGCATGCCTCACACTGCCCATCATTCCACTCAGGAGGGTTGTTTCAATGGTTATATACTGAAATGACGCATTTCATTCTCAAAACCAAAAGCTGTTCATTTCAGGTCAGATGATATTCAAAAACCTTTACCACTTCATAGTACCAAGGCCTACTCTGCTCAACTGAAATATCTTAAAGATAAAATGCTGCACCTGATGTGTCTTAAGAACCCAAACAGCAACAACTGACTGCAACGTAAAAAGTCAGAGTCTCTAAAAAATAACTGCCCGAGTCTTTTGACATGTGTAACCCAGCATTAATACCATTTTTAAAAGGTATTTTGCATTTAAACAAAATGAACAACATTTGTTAAATGCTCTGCATATTGCTCATGATCTGCACGGCACATCTTAGGTTGCCTGCTACATTACAAGAAAAACCTCTCATTTCTTTTTATTTAACAACACCTCTACTCCTTGCTATGCTGCGTCCATGTGGACCACCGGGCTCACTGGCTCCCTTCCCTTAAGTGCCACTGCACAAGTGGGCGCCTTGTAGCCACTACACAAAATTTCTGCACAAGATTTTTTTTTTTTTCCATTTATGTGTTCACATGTTTTACAGTGAGATACAAATATAACCTATTTACTGGACCAAATGGTACCAAAGAAATTCTTTTCTAATTCATGGAAAATAATCTTATCTCAGAGAAACACAACCCAACTATCCAAGTAAAAACAAAGGTCTATCTCCATAGCACAGCGGGGAATATTTTTCAGGCCGTTCTCACAGCCTGGTGATTGCAGGAAGCTGATGAGCACAGGAGCAAGTTACAAGGCTCTAACTTGAGTTTCAAACTCTGTGACACCAAACTGTCAAACGAGTTTGGAAATCCAAGCCTCTCTTTGGCTTTAAATAGCTTGCTCTGACAAAGTCTGGAGAATTCAACTTATCGGCTATTTTGGAGAAAGAAAGAAAAAACAAAAACAAAACACATAAGCTTCCTGTGTAAGCAGGATGTGGTAAAATCATCATTTTAACTGCTGAACTCATGACCCAGATCTGGTGCTTCCGAAGCGAGCCTGCATGCGCACGTGGCCAGAGGACGGGGCAAGAAGGCGCTGGGGAGCACGCGGGGCCCCGAGCCGAGCAGCCCCACACTGCGCGTCGCGGGCCGCCCCGCTCACAGGCAGCGGCACCACGACACACAGAGCCCGAACGGCCTCCAGCGAACGCGCGGCACCGTCAGTCCCATCTCCCCAGCCGGACCGTTAGCAGAGGTGTCCGCACGCAGCGCTCCCTGCCCCGCTGCTCCACATGCCTCATGCGACGCGACGCCTGCGGCGCAGCGCCCATCTTGCTGCCACAGCACTGAGCCGCGAACCAGCTCCCCAGAAGATGGGCGCGTGCCACTGGCAGATCTCCCTCCGCATCCCCGCCGAGAGACGTCCTATGGCCCCGCGCATGGCGAGGTCGCCGCGGCCTTCTGCTCGCCCGGCTGAGTCACGGCACTGCTGCCACGCTCAGGGCTCTGCTGCTGACGTTTGAGCACCCAGGGCGTGCAGAGGAGGAGTGTTCGTCAGCAACACTCACGTAAACAGATGGGGGAAATGACCCCCGTGATTCCCTGGCGCCGTCACTACCTGCCAGGGAGCCGCTGCTGCATGGCAACAGGAAGCAGGGCTGCTGCGGGCAGCGGCTTTCCTGGAAGCCACTTCTACGCCACCACGGTCTCATGTGGCTCGGCAGTCAGCAGCAATGCCCCTCGCAGAGGCGCCGTCCCCTCATCCCCTGGGCTCATGAGCAACAGCAAGCAAGAAGAGGGTCCAGAGGTCTGCTGCAAAGAGCAGGGACAGCTGCTGCCGCCCGTTTCCCTGCCCGGGTCGTCTCCTTCGCATGGAGCCTTGTGGTGCCACGCAGGAAGCCATCTCGTGACGGTGGGGGTACTGCCTGCAAAGACGCCCTTCATGGAATAGCCACGCGCTCTTGCTCTTGCCATGAGGACCTGGGGGTGAAGGGCTGAGAGCCAAGCCCTGCTAGCTGGGCTGCGCTACGCGGCTAACGCAGCGGGAACGATACGGGAGGGCACACGGCAGCCCTACTGACAGCCTTAGGACAATAAACTGCTTTAAAAAGAAGAGAAAACAAAGAAAGCACACATCTCCACCAGACTTCTGCCCTGCACACACAAAAAGGATTTCAAAAGAGGGTAGGAAACCCGATAGAGCCACTGTAATCCTCTTAGCCAGCGCGATGCAACAGGAGCTTTGCACCTCGGCGCACCACGGCCAACGCCACGAACGTGCCCTGTCCCTCCAGCCACTGCTACTCACAGGAGAGCCGCTGTTCTGGTGGGGATTAGCAGTTATGAAACAAAGAAGTCCCAGCGTGGGATTACCGTCAAAAACGGTGCGTGTCACAGGAGTGAGGCAGACCTGCTTCAAGTCAGCAAAACCACTTCCAGGAACTGCAGACCAGCTTCCCTCCCCACACACATAAAATAGTTACATGCTTTGAGATGGAAAAAAAAAAATCAAAAATCAAAATGAAGACCTAAAGCCTATATAGAGTGCAAGACACACTCTGACTGACAAGCTATAAATGTATTTATGCGTTCTCCATTAACTCCATTATTCAGTTTAATAAGCATTGACTTTGCTTACTTATTAACTATGAAAGTTAACTTTTATTTTGGTAGTTAGGCTGTAACTTACCTAGAGAATGCCTAGGAAAACTCAAAAAATTAAGAATTACTAAGAGTTAGTCAGAACTATACATCTAATACAGTGATTTCCTTCTTCCTTTCTTCCTTTTTCTTCCAAGGTCAAATTTAACTATCAACAACACTTAAAACCTGCTTTTAAATTCAACTTCCTGGAAGACTCTTTGGATTAAATTTAAGGTATTTTCACCACTAATTTTTGTCTTCCTTTAAAAGTGCCAGATTGAGGTTGCGGTTTCATGGTAAACACTAATGATGATTTGATAATAAGAGAAAAAATGTTTTTACATTTTAGAACACCAGAATCACTAATATCCAACTTTTCCCATCAACATAAATGGGGTTTTTATTTGGTAAAATGATGCACGTAGCTTTTAGACAGACACCTGAAGAACATAAAATGCTATGCAGCTGAAAAGCCAAAACAGCAGATTTTTCAAGGTAAAAACAGGCACTTTTTTAGCCCTCACGGTTCAAAAGGCGCCGCGAGGAAGCTGCAGCTCAGTAGAACATAGCGTCTAGGTCTCAGTGTACCAATGTCCAGAGCAGGGAGTGGTGGCCCTGGAAGAGAAGTAATTTGCAGTACCCAGTACAGAATTCAGGGGACAGATTCTCCTTTTAAAGATCGCATACTTTAGTGCAGGTTTAATAAGCACAGACCTTAATTTGAGCCTATTGGAGTATGCGTGAGGCTGCATAACTGCACAGAATAAGGAATTTCTTTGCTTTCACCAAATAGCCCTTACATTCCCAGCACTTTTGGCTCCAGTTGTGCCCCTTGGACGACTCCCCAGGATAACACTGGCCTCTCCTCGCTCCAGACACATTACCCACAGCTATTGCCTGGGTGGATTCTCTCTCCTGGAAATAAATTCTTGGGCCAAACAAAGCAACTGTTTTGAAGTGCCATTTTGTTCTTGCTACCTCCCAAGATCTTCAGAAGAAAAGCAGTTAAATCCTGAAAGCACAGAAGTACTACTTCCCTTTTCATTGCTGATGTGATAGAAAAGTCTAGAACCAAAATGCTTTATTTTTTTCAGGTATATAAAGTAGGTCTTAATGTTTCCTAGCAAGGGTCCTTTTAACACAAATATGTGCACATCTGCTGAAAAAGGTACGGTATTTTAAGGCACGCTTCCCTTAGATTTGAGTTCAAAAACTGAAATGTACTACAGTGAAAACAATAGAGAAACTACTGCAGCTGCAATGAGCACTGACAAAGACAACATCACATTTGCTCTAAGTTACAGTGGAGGCAAACACCATTACTATCATAAATCATGCTGTTTACCAATTATAATCCTTTCGTTAGTCTTAAAAAGCTGTAATACAAAGACCTCAGAATGTCATTAACCTAGTTATTTTTTTCTGACATACTTCAGATTACAAATGCTGAAATAAAAAGTGGACATATCCAGGTATTTCCTAAAAATTAGCTTAAATACAGAAATTAGAGGAAGAGGAATCAGCAGATTGGTATGTCACTCTGATGTTTATTTACATCCTACTTCTTCCTGCACTCACTGATAAAAACTTCATCTGTCTTCCCCTGTAAATCACTGGCCCTCCTATTTTAAGAACATATTTAAAGCAAATTCAAAGTTAAAACAAACAAACAAAAACAGGATCGCAGCACACGAATCTCTCATTTTATTTTCAGGTTCCCAGGACTCCAAACAAGCCCACTTTGTCTCAGAAAACAAAAAGATTCTTGAGTTAGCCTTGCCACTGCAACCGCTCAAGAATTTTCCCCAAAAACAACAAAAAACATTTGTAGTCAAAAGAAAAAGTGCTGTTATGCACAAAATTAGTTTTCCCCTTCCCACAGGAAATTAAGAAGAAAGAAGTTTTCCCATAACCAAAAGGCTTTGCTTGCATGCATTTGATCGAGTCATCATAGGTTTAAATCTATTTCCTCTGTATATTTTCTCTTTCCACTAACAATTTTAATTCCTTTGTTTTTCTACTTCTGCAATATCCCATTAAGATAGACAATTAGACCTCAATCTGATAAGATTATGAGATTCGTCCTGTACAGGATGCACTTAATGTCAATAGCTTCACTGACAACCTGCAAAGATCAAAAACATGGCACTATTTTTTGTTTTTTTTTTAATTCTCACAGAATCTAACACAAGAAGAGACCTAGAGCCTTTGTAAAATAATGTACATAGTCATTCAGAAAAGAGATTAAATCAATGTATGCATCCTGAAACAGACAGATGAATTCATCACCTGCAATGGTTATTAAGTATCTGAGATTAATAAAGGTTTAAAACAAACTGGAAGAGGTTTAACCAAGGCACCAATAGGTTTGGGAACCTAATAGAGGCAAAGTGCCCCTGCAACCATAACTGGGAACGGAGCAACATTTCCCAGGCTGTGGCCAGCGAGGGAGAAGCAGCACACTGCTTGAAAAGAAGTCAACTCTCTGCTGCATGAATCCACAGGGACTACAGGTCTCTGCTCCACCTGGCAGGACTCCGGTGAGCGGAGCAGCTTTAGGCACAACTGAGGCTACAGCAGACTGCAAAGCAAAACCCCAAACTGCACTAACCATGGTTCCCTCAAAAGCCCAGGTAACATTTCACAAAAAAAAAAAAAAAAAAAACACGCAAACACTACCTTAGAGAGGAACTAACACCAGAGAGGGAGAACAGCACAGAGATTTAGGGAATCAGATCCTTCCTGATCACTGCTTTTGTCTCGGGAAGACCCCACACAAAGCACCAGAAGGAAGACGACTTCCTTCTCTCTTTTTCCCCCCTATCCAAACAAGAACAATTAGAATTTCTACTCACTGTTTCTTCTTTAAGGCCACTGTCCGAAACACTTGATCGCAGCCAGTTCCATTAGTCTTAGATCAATCTGCCAGACGTGGGTAGTTTTACTTCTCTTCAGCTACCCCCAAATGAGCACAGTGTTATTGCTTTGGCTTATTAGATATTGTAGGCTAAATACATTTCTGAAGGGCGGGATATTTATTCCTATGATTTCATTTTCTCAAAATTAATTGCATGGCAACACGCAGGTACTATTTCAGGGATGTTTTTATCACAAGATGCACTGTTGACATAACGGTGCTAACTGAATGAGGAGAAAACTGGTACAACAAAGCTGAAGGGAGATTTTGCATAGAGGAAAAACACTCCAACTTGGGAACTGGAGATCTGCAATAGTTTGCATGTGCGTATAGAAAGATGATGCTGTTATTTGATAACATACAGGATTAAGGAGGAAGATTAATTGCCACCATTCACAAATTCATTATTTAAAACAGTAAGAATAAAAAACACCAGCCAACCTCTTATAAACAACCCCCCTCCTACTCCCAGTCCCAAATTGCACAACTACAACTTTGGACTTTCCCCGAAAGGTAATATATAATCTCTCCAAGACAGACTGTAAATAAGTTCTCCAAACTGGGGGATGTACCCCTCCCCCCCCTTTTTTTTAATGAACAAAATGACCAAAACTTAAAGCAATTCAGTAATTGGCAAATGATCAAAACCTAGTATCTCAAGCTGCAGAGAAATGTTAGGCTTTAGTAAATTTGGAGTCAAAAATATTCTTGTTTCACATAAGGAAAGTCAGGTCAGTATCCTTTTACACAAATTAGTTGCATTAAAAAAAAACCCATTTTTTACCTTTGAAAATTCTGTCCTTCAAAGTTGGGACTTTTTCAGGTTGTATAATCCTCTAACCCACTTTTGGATCCTGCTATTTTAGTGTTTATCCTGAATCTTCCTTGTTTACCAGCGCTTTGAAGGTCTAGTGCTATACATCACTCCTACACAGGTGGTTTTGTAATCAGGGAGACGATATTTAAAAAACGGTATTAGTGGCCACAATTCCCCTAACAATAAACTCTCCAGTCGGACCTCATTCTTCTCTTGCTCTAAATCGCCCTTGCAGAGGTCTGCTTAAGGATGGTTTTTACACTAACAGCCCAGAGCTGTGCTTCTCACTATCACGAGCCCCTGAAAACTAGTCATGGCTGTAGGTCACTGCTCCCCATGCTCCGGTTCAGCATCATTTTATAATTACAAAACAAACCACCTAATGCAGCAACACGCAGGAAACCAGCAGTGACGACTAATGAGGCTGGAGCCCGCAGGAATAAATTCTGAAGCGACTTTTCCTAGCAGCAAGGATGGTTCCCTGCGGGCACAGAAACTCCACGGCAGTTTCTCCTCTCGGGAAAACGCTGCGGAGCGCAGCCGCCCGAACCAAGGGCCTTGGCAGCGTAACGAGCGGGTCTTGCACGGTCAGGGTGAGCACGCGTGGACGCGCACACGCACGTGCTCCGGACCACAGGCTGCCCTTGGAGCCACTCCTACCTGCACGATCGCGAATGGGGTCCTTCCCGGCAAGAGGTGCCACCAGAGAGGGCAACAGCAGCGCTAGGGCTGAGAGATCACATCCCAAACAAGAGACTTGCTGTTTCATCTAACCAGAGTGAAGCGAAAACAGAGAGCAGACACTTTGTATCTTCTTCCACAGAATTCCTAAAACACACTCGAAGCAGTAACACTGAAAAGACAGAGTTTAATTAGTACTGCTCAACACCAAGCACAGACACAACTGGATGCTTCTGAGTTGTTCTAACCTGTGCCGACACGGACGCACGCTGGAACAGGAAGGCACAACGAGCCAAGAAACTACAATAGCTGCTCGCTGTCAAGCACGAAACAGTTAATCCCTCTGCCATTTCCAAACTTGCTGCTGTTCCGCTGTCTTTCTGACAGGGATATTTCGGCAGTGTTTTCATCACTACTATCACAAGTGCATGGACACACAGTGAACATCTGGTGCTTCTCCAGACCACAGCGCTTGGGGAATTTATGAAGATGCAAAGTAAGCAGCACCAGAATAAAAGCACATGGGCTAAGTCTGTTCCCCAGAGGTTGCTTTTTTATCACTGAGAAACAGAGACACAATTAAAAACAACCATTATAAAGATTAGTAGAAGAAAAAAAAGCTGTAACAAAATTATATATTTTTAATTTAGAAATCTGAGAAACAGAACAATTCAAAAATGGTTTAGACCCTAAACCGTTATCAACATTTGCTTTGACTGAAGCCCACATGGCTCTGAAGCTTGTGGCACGAAGCCGGCTCCGCTCGCGTGCACAGGGCGCTGGTGACTCGCGTGGCTCCTCGGCAAACGCCTCGGGCTGACCCACAGCCCCGCGTGCTGCCTCGCCGCGTCCGGGATTCGTGTGGAAGCGGGGCACCTTCGGAGGCTGCGTGAAGGGGAACTTGGCACTGAGCGGCTGGCTTGGGGATTTTAAGCCATGGCCTGTAAGTTTACAAATGTTAGCACCAGACACCAGCACCTTTAACTGCGCCTGAAGCTCCACCATGAACGGCAGTGCCTGCGACCTTGCACTGGGACACTTGGCACATCCTCCTACAACTTCCCACATCTGAACCTCTGCTGGGTTCACGCCAGGGAAACGCCAGCAGCTGAAGCCTTTATCCTCAAAAGGATTTAGCGAAGTTCACTCTATTTCTTTTCCCTCCTCTCAACCTAAGCAGCATTCTTAGGAGGCAAGCTATTTGCTTAAGTCCTCCTAGTCCCATAATTGCTCGGGGCAGGGTGTGTACCTCAATCCGGTGCTTACGCAGAAAAAGGAATTACATTACCACGCATTTTCAAATTCTGAGATTTTGCTGATGGGCTCAGATCACCTCCCTCCTTTTTATGATGTATTTTTTTTTCAAAATCTCATTCAGAACATTGCATTAAAACCTGTTCTGAGACTTGTCTTTCCTCACCCAGCAGCCTTCCTGCTCTGACAAGCAGACTTGCAACTTGGCAAAAAAGGGTCAGGTGAGGCTCAGCTGTGTTGCTTGCTGCCATTGCACCAACATTTCCAGACAGCCTCCAATCTGAATTTAGCAATAGTAAATATTTAAGTTATGATTTGACCCCAGTGTTCCAGACGGAATTGCAACCTCTGCTCCGAGTGCTGTGTGGTGGAGCGGGCAGCCAACCCTTATCCCATCCAGCTACTGGTGGAAGACAGCTCTTGGTTAGGCAATGGCAAGTGTCCATGGCCGTAAAATGCAGAGCAAGAAAACAAAAATCATCAGGCCTCCAGAAAGAAGATAGAAGTGGAGTAATAGCAAGATTAAGAGTATAATCAAACTTAACCTTTTTATGCACTGTTATCTTTGAAACGGCTTAACAGTACGTCCAGATAAATCCATCTGTATTTACAACATTCCTGTATATTTAGCCATGCTCCTTCCCACGGCTTTGAGATTGACGCTATCTCAAAAATAAGACACTAAATAAGCAGCTCTTGAAACCTACCTTTTCCAGTCAAATCTGTTTTAACAGAGGCAAGGCAGCTTTCTTAGTAGGCGCTTCAGTTCAGCTCAAAGCAGCAAAACAAACCCGTGGAAAGGCAGAACTGTATTTAATCTTATCTATAGAGAGATCTCATTCCCGCACCGGCTTTATGCTCTGCCCGGCAGCAATGAAGCACCACGTAGGTGTCTCCTGGAGGAAGATGCCCCAGCGGAACTGCTGATTTTTTTCCCAGCCTTCTCGCCTCGCCGCGACTGCCGCAGTGCCAGCGGGTGCCCGCGGTAGCCTCTGCGGCAGCCGCCTGCACAGGCCCCGGTACCGCCGCCCGCTGCCGCCTGTGACACCGGGACGCTCAGGAGCCGTGAGCAGCCTGCCCAGCCCGCGGAGGCAGCTCCTCGTGTCCCTGCAGGCACCGCATCTACCCCCTCACCCCACCCGCTTGCCGTGCGAGCCTGTTCTGGCAACTTACTCATCATTTAAAGCAGCTGCCCAGCAGCAAAGGTGTCCAGAGAGACTCTGGAGGAAGACAAAGCAGCCCGGTGTTCCTTGCTACCATTGCCTCACTATGCAACCTAATACTATGAATTTCATATACTGAGCAAAGCTGAGTCAGATCCACAAAAAGGTTCTGGACAAGCTCAGATAACGAGCAGGACGAGACCAGAAGGCACCTTTAGCATCATGTTGACCAGGGTGATGAAGGGTCCTTTCAAATGACCTTCTCTACCTCTTCTACCAGCGTGCCAAAAGATTTTCCATACATGAACAACATAGGGTAAATGGAAAGCCTGAGCTCAGTGTGAGCCCCTCACCACTGATGGCAGAGCCCTGGTTCTGATCGTGCTGTCAGCTGCAGGTAACACAAGGGCCACAGAGAGAGGTGCAGTCTGGCTCCTTGTTGTCCCGGGCAGAACAGGGCAAAGACTCAGGATTTTTCTGAAGGCAAACTGTTCTTTCATGTCACTTCCAGCAGTATTTCTATATCATGGGGTAGGGCATTGCCTACTCACATACACAAAGTGGGGAGAGGGGAGCAAGTGATGTTCCCTTTACCCTGGAACAGCCACCGTGCTCCTCTCCCACGAGCACGAAGAGCCACCCATGCTCCCAGACGGCCCGGGCCCCTCGCCAGGGAGCTGGGAAGCCCGGGGTTGCTTGAACACCCAGCTCTCCCTTCAAACTCTTGACCCAAGGCAAAACAAAGCCATCAAATGGCCAGAAAGCGCCCAGAGAGTGACCCATGTCACATCACAGCTTAATGCGAGTCATCTTTGATTAGTCGTAAGTCTGGCACTATTTTATCAAGGATCTAGTCAAGAAATTGCATTAAAGACAACTGGCTAACTGCTTTATTTATGTTTCTGCTATCTCATCTGCACACTTGGATTCCTGCCTCCGAATGTGGGTGTACAGCAATAATATACATATGACTACATTCCCATAAACCTTCCGTTAAAAGTTTAGGATTTGTCATGGCCAGACCAAAACATGAACGAAACCATCAATTTCATTTATTATAAAATTTTGCAACAGCCTGTCTTTGACCAATAATTTTGTATGTCAGATTATGCCTCAAGTATGTTTTTTTTTTCAGTAAGAAAAATGTTATCCAAAGGCAGAAAAACAGTTTTGTGGGTTTTTTTTTTCCTCTCCATGCTAAATAGCAATTCTGATATTTGTCTCATGTTCCTTAAAGGCTAACAGTATAAAATCTCTCTCTTAGTTATTTATATTAAAAAACATAAAAAAAAAAAAAATTACCAAAACCTAATTAGATTATTCTTTCTATCCCCTGTCCCAAGAAAGACTTGGCTCAGGAAGTCAGAAGGGCTGTTCTTGACACCTGTCACCAAGCCTGGCACATCCACACACAGCAACGGGTGACTTCCCAGGACAGATCCAAACAGCAACGTGAAGGAGGCAGGAGATGTCCCACTGCTGTGGGCTGACAGTTTTGCACATGGACACAGCCATGTCCACGTTCGCAGCAAAACGCTTCTGCATCACAAGGTCTTTGCAGGAACATCTCAGTTGGAATCTACTTTGCCACACCTAGGCAGACACAATTTGGACATTATTTTTGTTTCCAAGTCAAGAAAAGAAAGAGCCAGTGCAGCAGGAGCCGGCGGCGAAGGCCATCCTTTGCCAGGCTCGATGGGCAGCTGCTGTCTTGCTCGTGGCTCACCAGCATCATGCTCCTCCGCCTCCTCGTGCTGCGTCTCAGGGGGCTCCCCCTTCCCACAGCACTTAAGCTGCACGCTCTGTGCTTGCTTGGTCCAGCACCTGCCTTTGGCCTCTTGATCAGAGTTCCCTGGTACTCTTAAAAAGTGACTCTAAGACCAACAGCTAGACTCTGCTAGCACTTAATTTTTGTATTACATAAAGGGTTCAATATCCTATTCTATATCAAGGCCTCATTGCGTTTTGCGTTGTGTAATCCATGTATCCAGTCTCAAAGACTACAACCCCAAAATTGAGTTGAATTGCATCAGATTTCATCTTGTATAACATGGCACAGTGTTTGAAAAAGGCAACAGTTTCAAGCTTGACCAGTTTTAGGAGGAAGAATCTGTGAGCCTATGCTAGTGGCAAGAACAAAACCCCTTGATTTCCTACGTCAGCAACATTTTCAGCACAAGAAAATCACAAATTAAAGACATCCTAAACCAGCTCACAAGTATTAGCAGTACGTTGGAACAGCCTCCGTTATTGCTTAGTACGCAACTCTATTCTGAAAAGCAATTTAGTACGGATATCAGAGCAGAATATAAATTAGTAGGAAACGTTGCTATATTTGTCTCCAGTTATTAGAGCTCCTCCTCAACCCTGTGAGCTCCCAGGGCCTCCAACACAAGCCTGCAACCAGGCAGCTGCCCCACATGAGATGTTGCCCATATTCCCACACAGAGTGTGGGGCTCAGAGGCTACGGCTGCACTTCCCACCCCGGAGAGCGGCCGAGGTTCCCATGTGGAGTTCAGTTCAACCAGGGACGAGGCTCCTTCGCCTCACACAAGCCACCGGCTTCCAACCCTTCCCCTGCCCCAGCCCAGACTTACTTGCTGGAGGTGGCTGTTCCCACCAGCACTCTGTTAGGCTGACAGAAGTGAATTGCAACGAAGTTGTGCTTCCATCTCTAACAGGAAAGGATACAACTGGCTGTACAAATGAAATGAGTAATCATGAAGTGTCTTTAAAACAAAAACGAAATCCTCACCAAAAATCAAAACACCCCTGGAGGTAAAGGCCAACAGGCTTAGACTACAGGATCTCACTCATATAAATAAGATCAACAATAAGAGCAACTGTGACTCACCGATTAAGAAATCTTTACTGTCTTCAGTTAACAACAACAACAAAAAAGTTGTGTGATGATGGCACATCATCAGTATGTATCCAGTTACATAAAATGCTTCTTATAGGCTGTGAGGGATTGCAGTTTGAACAGAGATTGGAACAAAGATCCTTGCAGCACTTCTCAGCGTAACGGAGAATCAAAATTAAAATTTATTAGTGTTATGGGAAGCCCACCGGCAAAAGCATAAACAAACTAATACAAAACATTCTATTTGCCAAGCCTAGACTTGCATTTCTTTCTTTAGTTTTCAATTTTTAATTAGGAGCTCTACACCTCCATATTCTGAGGCAAAGATGAGCAAGTGGTAGACCAATGGAAACTGAGAATCGCCTTTTAAAACTGGGTTATGTTGCTGAAAGTAGCTGCTATATTTTTTTCAGCCTTTCTCTGAGACAGTTGGCACTGTCAAAGCCACAACAGACCACAGGTCTGATCCAGCAGCTCCTAAACAAGGTCCCCCTGCCAACTGCAACACATGCTTACCAATCACCACAAGACAAACTACTTTTTCTTAGTAATTTAAGTGACTGAGACCCAAAGGATATAAAATTATGAATTATCACAACCATATGCCAAAAACCAAAATGGTCAAAACATGGTTGCAAAGTGCAGTTCTTTCTCTATAAATCAAAGCTAAGGGGACTCCTAGTGCTTTCTTTTCTTTTTTTTTTTTAAATGCACAAAACCAGAATGCCAGCAACATGTTCCTTGATAGAAGGCCAAAGACCACTTAAAAATCTAAGACATCTTGAATATTGAGAGTACATAACTTCTTTCGTTATTTCCCCACTCCAGTGAAGTACAAAAGTGGCTTCAGTTTCCTCTATGATCTCCTTTGATTCTTGGAGCTCCTGTGGGCGGACAAGAACACCAAGAGCTATGAATACAGCTTGTATTTGGCATTAACTGAACTTTCCTAATTTTTGATTTGCAATTACATTGTAAAACACATGTGTGCACACAGAATTGTCTCTTACAGATCAAGCCATCTTTCCACAGTTAGCAAATGGCGCCATTTGTGCAGTCATCACAGCCCAGATCAGGCCAGAAGCACAGTAAGACACCACGCAAGTAGTACAATGGCATGTACTGAGGAACTACTGAAAACTCACTCAGCAAATTAAATCCCTCTCATTTAAAAAAAAAAAAAGAACCTCAGAAGAGTCTTTTGCTGCAGTATATCATTCATGTTTCCAACACATTTAGCATCTTCTGCAAAAAGAAAAATGTACTAGGGTGACCGTTTGCAGGAAAAAATGCTGCATTCCCGCAAGAGCCACAGCATCCCACACTTGCACAGTGCACTTCCCGACGCAGCTCTTCCGAGAGAGCAGAGCTCGTCAATGCTTCATTGCAGCCACGACCCTAACACAGCATTTTCCTCTGTTTGAAGCTCCAGTACTCCTGCCTGCTGCTCTGCCAGGCTGGTGCTAGGCTAAACTAGATAGGCAGCCCAGGGCAGCAGGACCAAGCTGTGCTGGAATCCTAAAAACTTCTCTTGCATTGGTCTCACTTGAGGACTGTAATTCAGCAGCCTCCTTTTCACCAGGACTCTCGGGCAGAGCAAAGAGGCGGCTCACAAGAGCCACGCGGGAGCTGCGGGGTGTCCTTGAGCAGGCACGGGCGCTTCCGTGCGGACACCAGCTCGGAGCAGCACAGAAGGGCTCCCTGGCACGCGAGGCAGGCGCTGCCGGCGCGGGCACTGCCCGGCCTTGGAGCCACGCGAGGGAAGCGGCAGCGGAACGGCCGCACGGCACCCACGATGCCGGCACACACACTGCTCGTCAAAGCCCCACGGTCGGACCTTCTTCCCCCAACATGTGAAATTTCCGTGGCCCGCTCTCATCGCTCTCTCCGCATCTAAAGATACCAGTCCTCAAACTTTTTTTATCTGCAATTACTTTGCATACTGTCACTCTACCGTGTTGAACGGGATTCCCGAGAAGCCAAACCCTTGAGGCCAGCTTGCTGCCCGACGTGCACGCGCCGTTTGGGTATCAGCACCTCCGCTCTGTAATCAAGGCAGGGCCACATTTCAGAGCGCAGGGAGCCTTTATCGCCACCTCCCCTCCCAACACACACCCTCAACGTTGCTTCAGCAGGGGCCACGTTAAATATAGAAGCGGTCTCTGAATCACCAGTTCCTGTTGTGGAAAGCAGCTAGAACCAGATGTTTCTGTGAAAGAAGCTCCCTCCCAAACAATTGGATAACAAGCTGCCCACCAGGTTAGCTCCCCTTTGGTACAAAAGGCTTTTAAACCCCAGAACACTACTTTAAATGTTAAACCAAATAATCTCATTCCCTGAGGTTCCTAATCCTTCCTAGAAAGTACCTAATTCTCACCCCGCGGCTGCCACGATGGGGGAGGTCCAGGGCTAACTGCTCCTAACTAACTAACTAACTAACTGGCTAACTAACTCCCTGCCAGCCCTGCCGCAGCGGCGCTCGCTGCCCCGGCTCCCCGGCATGCAGGGCTCCCTGCTGCTCGTCCCGCCGCGTCCTCACACGTGTGGGGTGAGGAAGCCACGAGGAGCCGCGCTGCCTGCTGAGGAACTCCACAGGGAGCCTCAGGCGGACTCCCAATTTCCTCTGCATCTCTCCAAATATGTAACAGAATAACTAGGTGTTCCAATCAGGAGGCACCATCCAGATATAAGTTCCATACAGAGATGGATACACACACATACATATATACATATACACATATGCATGTATATGTACATACACAATCTATACTGTCCATCAGAGAGGCCAGCTAGTGCTCCATTATTCAGCACGGCGCATGTGAGGAACATTTTACTTTGCATGTCAGGACAGTCCATCCATGAACTACAGATGCCACAGGGACACCACAAACCTCTATACTCAGTTTTACCTGTGTTTGGCCCAGTAAAGTTCACACAGCTGAAAGCCAAACCTTTGCTTGCCTAACACAGCACTTCCAGAAAGGCCTCCAGCCTCAGGAACAATCTGGGGGAAATCCACCTCTTTCCTTGGTCATTTATTTGTTACTCCCTGACCCTTACAAACACATGCCTGGTTTCCAGCCTAACATGGCCTCCCTCAGCTCTAGCCAGGCGCCTCATGCCCATGGCGGCTCCCCTCGGAAGCGCTGCTCTCCAGCCCCCACGTCATCCCACTGGCTGATCCTGGTGGAGCTTCTCAGGCTCCCTCAGCAGAACCTGGCACCATGCAGCCCTCCTGCACCTCCTCCAACTCCTTCCCAACTCGATCCTCCTTCTGGCAGGCTCCTCCAGACGAGTCAGGCATGTCAAGCTGTTGACTCCCTGTACCCTGAAGGATGCTACTCCTCAGGCTCTTATCCTGTCACTGTGCTGTGTCACCTGCAGGCCCTGTGATCTTGCTTCTATTAAAATGCATTTTCGTTCAATACAGCTCACCAAAAGCTGCTCAAAGACACCCAAATTACTCTGTATAACCGCCTTGTCCTCACTTACCACCCTGCCTGCGTGGCACGGCCTGCCAATTTTATCAGTAGCGATGCTGCATTCGCTACCAGATGCGTGATGAAAAGGTCTAATGGAAACCCGCCTCCTTAAAACAGATTTCTAGAAGCGTTTCCATTTGACAATGATTCACCACCGATGACTAATTTTTATAAAACAGTTAGTCAGTTCTTAACGCATCACCACCTGGAAGCAACGTGTCAGGACAGGGGGACAGATTCGCCGAAGCCCTGGCTGGCCCTGGCTGGGCCAAGGCAGCGGGAGCCAGGGAAAACGGAGGACCGGAGGACTGGGCTGTCCCCCACATGGAGCCATTCAGAGACGCAGCGCTGCTACATCCACACAGCTCTCCCAAGTCACACCTACGAGTTCCTAGAGCACTGCCATGTTCCTAGGGCATTCCCACAAAGCGATACAGGCTGGCATTCGTTGATCTGGTCTTTTAAATCAATTTAATATTGAATTATTTTTTCCGATACCATGATGAGGATGAATGCCAGGCAAGCTGGAATACGCTCAAATGAGTCACCCACCCTTCCTTCCTCTTGCTAACACCAGTATCTGAGTTCCCCTATAGCAGCAGTTATTAAAAATTGTTGCCTGCAGACCTGCAGCCTTTTCAGAAAATTCTTTAAAACAGCTGTGTTATAGTGCTGCAGATTTACATGTGCCTATCCCTACAAGTTATTAAATTTTCATTTACTAGAAACAGATTTACAAAATGTATCACTCTTTTGGTGTGACTTTATCATTGCACCTTCCCAAACACAGTACTAAGAACTACTACTACTACCACCTCTTTTTTTTTTTTTTTTTTTTTTTTCAAATCAACGATTACCTCCACCCAGTAACTTGAGTTATTTGACTCCTAACACATTTAAGCTATAGGAAATATGGGGAGTTTATTCTCCTAAATTTACTTCCTAACTTTTTAGCATAAAGGTACGCTGATCCCCATGCATCCATTTCCCTCCTCATTTCTGCATTTTGCTCTCAAATTTGTAGATGCATTGTGAAGTCAAAGAGGGCTGTTAGCCTTATTGTTGTCTTAGAAAAATAAAATAAAATTTCAACTTCTTGGCTATTCACTTTTTTCTTATCAAGATTCAACTCTTTCCCTCCCCACCGCCCCGCTTACAATGCCATTAACTAAATTCTCCTCAGTGATGCCAGACGTGCCCTGTTGCTCTCCATTTCCCTGTGTTACACACAGTAGGGTCATGCTCAGCCATCCTGTGGCAACTGCCATCTTCCAGTCGTGTGATAACAAGGTCCCCAACAGCTGCAAGTCCAGCTGGAGCTGAACTTCCGAGGCACCGAGCACCTTTCCATGACGCCAACAGATGTCCAGCACCTTGGCGGACACAAAGCGGAGTGGAGCCTGTGGAGGGAGGCTAACGCTAGGTTTGCTGACTGGCCATTTCACACATTCACCAAGAATTCTGCACATGCAAAACGTGTACTGGCTTCTCCTGCCCCTCGACTGCAGCAGCGAGGCTCTCGCCACGCGCCCGGGCTGGACACACAGCCCCGGCTCCTCGTGGCAGACCGTGCTCCGCGCGGCACCGGGGCTGAGGGCGACGCCGAGCACGCGCGCAACGAGGCGGACGCAGCAGCCCTTACCCGGGAGCGCCCGCGCTCTGCCCGGCCTCGCGCATGCGGCGCAGGAATCTCGGCACACAAGCAACCTTTAGCCTCCAGGACCAAGTCTTCCAAAAGGCAATAAATCTTCAAAGTGCTCAGCAAGAAAAACACAAATTTGGCTGTGCAGTTGCCATAGAAGCAGGAAAAGCATTCAGATCCTACCAATATCGAGTATAATTTGACTTAAACCTGCTAACTATTAATGGACAGTGATCTGTTAATTGCCTGGGAGGCACAGTGGGGAGCACAGGACAGACGCAGCTCAGCGGACCCTTCTGCATCGTCGCAAGTCCCACGCAGCTCCTGAAGCACCTGCTTGCACACACTGAGTGACAGCAGAAATATGGAGAGTCTAAAATCAGCAGCTGAACATGAGATGACTGGGTGCTTGCTGCACATCAGATACTGCAATGCTTTTTTCCTTTCTTCCCCACAACTTAAAATGACTAAAAGAGAACACAGAGAGTATTTTAGTCTTCTCTTCCTTTTCAAATGGCAAAATGGGAGGGAAGGTGGAGGAGGGAAAAAAAAGACTGTAGCAATACATTAAAGAGCAAAATTAGAGCCCTACCCATGCCTTCTGCAACAAATTGCCCCTAAATTAGGCTGCAAGTATTAAAAACCATCGATCTGGACAGACAGTCTGTGACGTGTGCGCTGCCTGTGCTAGGATTGCTGTTCCCAGCTCCAGCCTCGAGGGCAAATATAACCATGTGGGTTGCCAAAAGCTTCAGACACTAAAACCTTCAACCTTTTCCTACTACCTGGATTTTGCAGAAGTGCATGTTCCTCTTTGCATGGAAATATACAAAGGGATGGGAAGAATTTTGGTTGGGCCAGAAGTCCAAGATGTCCTAGAGTGCTCATACTCTTATTAAACTCCTTTCACATTCCTCTCCACCAGCCTGGAAAAAACTTAAACGAAACCAGCTGGCAGGCTCTACACATCTAAAATGTGCATTACATTCACTATCATCAATAAAATATGTTAACTAATAAATTTCTACAAAAAAAATCAGTAATGACATGGTTAACGACAAGTTTAAGATGCCATAACAATGTTTCAGAAGTGCATTGTGAGGAGTAAAGTCAATTCACATTCCTTTCATAATTTCTGTTTAAGGTTAGCTGGGTCTGAAGGAATCTGTGTTTGAAAATCAAATTCAGATGAAAGTACAGAGCAACTTAAACACACAAGTGCTGTTCCTGACTAGCAATACATCTCGTGTCCGCATAAATGTGCCCACTTTCTTAAGAGCAGCCTTTCTATTTAGCATAATCTGCTTTAAAGCTTTGTCCACACAAGGCACTTTGGATTACTTCCAAGAAGACTAAAAGGATAAAAATTTAAAAATGAATTGATTAACTGCTTTACGGCCCTCTTTGTCTCCTGTTCTCGGAATCCGAGTGCCTCTGCACTGCTCTGCCCCAGCGACACAGGGCTATCTAAGCTGGGCACTTGGAATTCACACCTCCAGTTGCTCTGAATCATTTCTGCCCGGCGTGTGAAGACCGGCCCTCAGCTCCAGAACCACATACAGGATGCAGGCAGGAGTAACTGCTCAGCATAGTTTGTCGGGACCACAAATCCAAGCAACCCCACGCAGCAGGAGGCTGGTTCAAGGCCAGACCAGAAGAATGTGAGAAACCACACAATCATGAAAGCTCAAATTCTAGTAAATGACCTCATGACTGTGTATTTACCAGGTCTGCTTTAGGAAAGCGTTTCCATAGGGCACCTTGCCTTCGTTTCAAATGCTTCTTATCCTGCCAAGAGCGTCCCGGACTCCCCTGCATCCCTCGGGGCGCCTCTCGCCTGCCTGCAGCCCAGCCCGCAGCTGCACAGCCACCGCCACCACGCGAGGACACAGCGCGAGGCTCAACTTAAGCCCCTCGTTGGGAGACTTTAAGCCTCGCCTGGAACACAACACCAAACAGAGCAGGAACTCTGGGTTTAGACCCACAAGATGTGGCGCCGCTGAATGCTCCCCGCCCTCGGGCAGAGTCTTCTCTGGGGATGAGTTTTGCAGATCACAGTAACTGTCTCGGCTGCAGGTCCAAACCAGCTCATCCCGTGATTGTTTGTCACTGACAAAAAAGCAGCTCTGGAGGGAAAGGAGGAGGTTTTCGGCTTCTTCACTCCTCTCTGGCTATATTCACCTGGCTGCTTCATCTGTCTTCATCCTCTCCTTCGGCTTTTACGCCTGGTGATCAGAGACAAGCCATTTTCTCATGTTCATAGCTTGCTGTCACTGCAACTGCTTTTCTTAGTTCGTGGAGCCTGTAAATCCCCACATCTGCCTTTAAAACTAGATTTATGACGCTACTGATATTCCAGCAGCACCTCAGCAACACGCTCACCACGTCCTCATGGAGAAGCTGGAAGCAGCAGCCTCCTGCTTGTGTCCCTCACACCGAAAGCCGGAGGAGCCAGCCTGGAGTGCTCTGGTCCACCGGGATGCTCCCACCAGGCCCCCCAATACTCCACAGAGTTTGGGAGAGCAGGAGAGGTACGAGAGCACTGTTCCTGAATTTCCTCCTGAACAGCAACCTCCTCCTCCTCGCAACACGGATGGGCTGTGAAGGGGTGTCCAACATTCGAGGCCTCCCCCACGCCGACCGCGCGAGGGACATTCCCTTCTCCTTGCCGCCAGCGGGATGCAGACACATCCACAACTCGGCTGCGTGCACAGGCAAAGCGGGGAAAGCTGCAGCACCAAGGGCGCTACGGGAGCCCATCCAACCTAATAACCAATTATCCGCAGAGGGCACTGTATTTGTCAATTATAAACACACTGATACCAATGCAAATGTGCAAGTGAAAAATGATCCTATTAGAAATGGCAAAGGAATATTTCAGAGCATTATTTTTCCATGGATGAAGTCGCATTTCACAGGCTTTGTTACCCCCATAACCAAAACATACAAGAGCAGTCACTTCCAATGATCATCAGCAGAGGTTTCTCACCGCTGTGACCGGAGATGTTGTGACTACAATAGCAGAAAGGCGAGTGTTGGAAAATCCAGGCAGGCTCGCTGTCTGCAGGCTTCCAATCTGATGAGACACCACATGACAAGTTGCATTCTTGTACCCAGGCCTGAAAACCTTTGTTGGACCATTTCCAGTTCAATTAAAAAAAATACACATAAAAAAAGAGGTGGGGAGGGAGAAGGAGGAAATCATCTTTATCACTTAGTTACAAGTATTTAGAAGGAGATGCACTATTGCAAAAGTTACCAAGGCTTAATGCAAAAGTACTGCCTTGGCACACATTGGGGTTTTAAGAGCTCTTGCTTTATACACTTGACCAAGTGCAGCAGATGAGCTGTCCTGGTGGTACCCACTTCTCAGGTGGGAGCATCAGCAGCCAGGCCTTGCTAGAGAATCCCCTCACAGCTCCACTGCTCACCCCGCAAACATCTCTCTGCAGGAAAGTCTGTGAGCAGAAAAAAAATAAGGTCTGGGGGAAACTGAGGTAAACTCTGACCCCCTTTTCATCCTCCCCTGACTTGTACAGGAGTCCCAAGCAAAGTGGCTCTGCAGGTGCTCGCTGAATACAGTGAGCAGAGCTGCACCGCGAGGCCCCACAGCAGCGTCCCGAGTGGACAGGGCATCTGTCGACATCTCCTCCCGACCAGTCGCACAATTTCCTGTCCCCTAGGTCACCTCGCTGTCCTTCTATCCACACCTACCCAGCAGACTGCAGTAGGTCGCTTGCAGCCCAGCACCCGCTCACTAGCTCCCTTCGGCTTACTGGTCTGCTCAGGAACTGTCAGGCTGCAAACTCCAGGCCCTACTTCTTCCTTCGACCACACAAACATCACCCCAGCTGCACACTCCCTTCACCTCTCCCACCTCCAAATTTCCCTGCCCACACTGCCACAGAGCAGGTTTTGTCTACTCGGAGCCACGAAACCATTCAGCCCTCACAGGAGCCGCCTTTCCGTCCTCCTCTCCGCTACCTGCCAGGTGAACATCCACTCCACCCTGCCCATGACATTTACTCAGGGAGGCTCTGCCAGAGCAAAGGCAGATTTCACGGAGGTCAGGCCTTGCAAAACACCAAGAATCCTTCCCCACGGCTAAAATTTCTTCATCGGCTCCACATTCCCCACCTTTAATCCATTTAACCCCTATCAAAGGAAAAAAAGAAAACACATAAACCCCACAACCCTTCCTCTTTCACACTCTGAGTCAAGGAAAATGTTTATCTTATTAAAAAGGCTGCACAATTCCTTTTACAAAACCAACTGGAGTTGAACTCCGGCATGGTGCTTGCACAGCAGTCCTGTGTGCTCTTCTGCTCCAAAAACTCCAAGCACAGTAACTCTGCACCATGCAAAAAAAAAAAGAAAAAACCCCAAAGTTACAAAGAACTCATGCTGCACTGCAGCTAAATCTTAACTTCTGACTAAGGTAAATTAAAGTTCATGGTTAAAGCAGGCTAAAGTATATCTGTATCTGCAAGCTGGACAATTTAGATAAGTCTTCACGGGGTCAGGTCTTGGAGAGAGCAAGGTTGAGCCGCCTGCCCCGCTGTGCACCTGACAAGACGCAGTGCCATAAATACCAACACCAGAAGGCTGCAGCTACGTCTGCGTGCCAAATACCTGACAGGCAGCTCCTCCTCAGGGCAGCCTGATGTGGAGACCGGAGCACAGCCATAATGCAAGATTTAATGACCGAGGGGACAGTGAAACTGAAGATGTGAAGCATTTCAGATTTAAACTGTAAGCTATAGTGACATCCTAAGTTAAAAGTTATGCGCATTTGCACCCACCTTTAACAATTTTTAGTAAAAATCAAAGGAAAGTCGGAGAGTGTTATTTTGGACACTGTCAGCAGACAAATGCCTTGACCTATATGCACAGTGCAATGAACACATTCATGCTTCAATACTGAAAATGCCCAGGACTCCACACAGCAGGGTTTGAATTAATAAAAAGACAAATCTAGCTTATTACCTCCTCCAAGATCACAGCCACAAAGTGGACCTCATATCAAAAATCTACCCCAGACAGAAGCACTCAGAGGGTATCGATTTGCATCAAAAGCAGCTGAAGCTTCTGTGCCTTTCATTAATTGGTTTTGATTGACCCGTTGTCTTTGGCCGACTACAGCTGAAAAACTACTCAAATAGACATTAATTATGTTAATTAAACTGGATTCAAAGGTCTAGGTTTGAGTCATCCCTTCAGGGTCACAGTGCAGTCTGCAAGATTCTCCAATTTCACTAGTCCAGCATATTCAAAAACGCATCCTGGTCCTAGGCTTTCCCATTAGATATCCAGCCTAAACACAAACCTGCTCAAATAAGAGGTTTAAGAAACACTTATTGAGCAAAAGCAAATGAGGCTGTATGCAAATGTACACAAGCACCAAAGAAATCCTGCACCTTTATCCCTGAAGCAGCTAGTGCAGAGCACAAGGCAGAACAGTTATGAAGCAAGTACCATTAACCCTCATCCTCACTCCAGACTAATGGGAATATTAGACTTTTCAAAGTGCCAAAACACTCTGACCAAGTCTGACATTTATATCTCTATAAATAACACAAAAAAAAGCAAAGAGAAAGCAACATTTGCAGATTAGAGAAAGAGTGCCTATCCCCGGCACTCAAATGCTAAACTAAATGTGAGAATCTGACAATGTTTTGAGTGGTTGAAAACGAGGACATGAAGGGAAGGGCTTCTTGTTTTAAAATTAATTATTTATCAATCCTTTCAGCTACCTAAACTCCTGTGATGACTCATCTTTTTCCCCCCCTGCTTTTGACCAAAGTCTCAATTGCACGAGATGAATGTCCTTGCACCACAGCGTTACCCTCCCAAGCACGATGCTTGACCCTGCACGCAAGAAAGGATCTCAGTAGCTTCATTCCTCTCTCCCACAACAGATCACCTTTCCGTCGAGCCTGCAAGGAAAATCACAAAGAATCACGAGGCAAAATAAGATATGTAAGTTGTAGATTAAGAGAAACAAGAGAAGATAAAGTCCACCTCAGTCATCCATTGCAAAAATGCCAGTTCTCTTGGTGACGGGATGTACTGTGAGACATGGGAGAAGGCTTCATTCACGTCACCAGGAGCTCTCCATAAACACCCCAGCAAATGACAGCATTTTTATGCTCCTACAGACCATGCCTACCATCTGCAAGGGAATCTGGCTCTATGCAAGCATGCAGAGCAGGCGCCTTTTAAGTTTATAAGATTAAGGCCTCGACCCTGCACCCCACACCCACAGAAACCTCCTTTCAGGACGAGCACCCCTACCAGCCAAGCTGCACGCCTGGGGCGCGAGCGCCGGGCCCGCGTGCAGCGCTCGCCCTTTCCTGTGCTAAAATTACCCGGCACGGTACGGCGCAGTTGCAGAGCTCCCACGCACGCAGCTTTCTGTCAGCAGCAGCAAGACAAGGGCTGCCGGGCTCAGCAAGCACCGCGGGGAAGGGAGGGAAGGGAACGGCACGGAGCACACGGAAACGTCCAGGCTGGAGTGCACCAGTGCCTCGTCTCTCCTGGATCCCCGGGTTTCCTGGGAATGTTTCTGTGGAAGCGTGAGCTGCTGCCTTTAGGTCTGCATGGTCAGAGCTAACAAGAAATTCACAGGATTCATATCTGGAACTTCAATTGAAACAACCAGGCTTCTAACTTTACTCCAGTAAAGCTGTAAAAAAAAAAAAAAAAAAGAAAAAGAAAAAAAAAGACCTTTTCAAATAGTTTGATTTATTTGATTTACACTCTGGTACACATGTGCATAGTTATTTTCAGAAACACTTTTATTTAAAAAAATCAAAATGATGAAAGCTGTGCTAAAGACTTCTGGCACTCATCCTTCTCCCTAGCTTCCATTAAAAAAAGAAAAAGAAAAACTAAACTGATCCAACTAAAAGGAATTAAAGTAATAAGAAGTTACGGTCAGTCACAGGAAGATACCTGAATGCCAAGGCAAAGCGCTACGCCAAGCCAGCGTGGCAACGCGCTGCAGCACGAGGATGCGCCGTGGCGCAGGGCCTGCTGCGCTCCCCACTCCGCAGCCCGGGCTCGCCGGGCCTTCCCGCTGGCTCTTCAGCCGCCCCGTTTCCCAGTCCCTCTCTGTCCTGGCGACCCAGCAGTTCAGACAAAAGACAAACCGGAGCAGTCTGAAACTCCAGTAAGTCTCATTTATTGCAAAGTAATGGGGAATAACTGGAAACAAGCCCATGAAAGTGAGCCAGGATCACAAAACGGGACTAAATCCAACTGCCCTCCCCAGATGCTTGACGATCATTTGCTAATGAGCACCATGTTGCAGAGCTGCAGGGAAGGCGCCCCTTGTAGCACAGCTCAGCACCAGGGCACAACCAGAGGCCAAGCGGCCCCCAGTTGCTCTTGCAGTATCAAAACTGAGTGCCCACCACGCACAGGGACCTGAGAGGCTCCAGCCTGCGGCTCTGCCGGCCGCCCCAGCCCACCCGGCGTACGGAGCGGAGCAGGCAGCTCCATCCCTGCGCAGACTTTTAATATGGTAGGTGACGCTCCACAAAGATATCAAAGAAACATCAGCAAACCCGCTATTAAAACTGTTCAAACCTTGGAAAATATCCTCAGCCTGCGCTGGTTCACATGCTGCCCCCTAACCCGAGGCACATCAATCCGCATCCAGCGCGTTCGATAAGCAAGACACACTCGCATCCCTGGCCTCGGATCAGTCAGATTCACTTATCTTGGGGACACCTCCAACTCAAAAGGGTCATCAAGATATTTTTGAGAATCGCTTTGTAAAATGATCTGACCCTACAGCCCGCCTTGTTCCAGCACCGCCAACAGCCCACAAAGCCAAGAATTAGCCCCAGGGCTTTGGGACAAGCTGTAAAGCTCAGGCATTTGAATATTTTCAGTAACAGCACATTAACAGGACTGTTCAGAGCACTCAGCTGGGGAGCACAACTGCGTTTGTCCTTGTTCCAAACAACCAAAGCTCGCCTCAGGTTCCCATACCGGCCAAGGATGAGGATGGTCAGCGAGTGCCCTGTGGTGCCCACAGCCCCCAACCACACACAGGGCACAGCTCCTGCTCTGCTTGTTGGGAGATCTTCTGGGTGCTTTTTTGGGGGTCTCTTGCTCTTTTTTGGTTGTTCTCAGATGTCATCACTGACTACAGCTTTTTCTGCTACAACGACTCTGTGAAAAACGAATATAACTCACGGAATTTCTGCAGCACAAATATGCAGGAAAAAAAAAGAAACAGGTCAAATAAGAGCACTGCTGTGTTGCTTGGCTGACCAGCACTAGAGGAGGGCGCTGGCCACCGAGGGCTGCAACGTGCACTGGGCAGCAGCACCCTGCCCTGCACCCCCCGGCGGGCAGGGACCTCCCAATGCCCAACTTTGGGGACGGGACTAAAGGCCGCCCTCCAAGGCGCCGTCTCGCGCGCTCCATCTTCCGCCCGCTGCCGAGCGTTGCTGCCATTAAACGTTTAGATGGCAGAAGGAGCTGGAGGCCTCCAGCAGGTCAGGGCCTCGGCACGTAATATACCCACAGCGCATGACAGCCCTGGGCTCGCCATTCTTCACCCCCCTTTTCAAGTGTTTTTCTCTTTCCACTAACATTTCCTTGTGAGCAACCCCCAAAGTCAACTCGGTGACAGTGCAAAAAAACAGCCTGAGTTCACTCAAGTAGGGATGTAAGTGCTATCCAGCCTATTAGGCAATACTCCTCCTAGTTAGGATATTACATATATATATATAAAAAGTACATTTTAAAGCAAAGCAAGTTTGGGATATTTCAGGAGCCTTGAGTTCTAGTAGTTACAAAAAAACAGCTAGAAATTTCAGCTGAAATAAGCGCTGGTAAATGTTTATGGATGAGTGCTCCAGTTCCTACCTCCCATAGTCTACACACATGGTTTTACTGAAGAAAAAAAATCTCCATTGTTTTCTGCAGCCTGAGCCCTAGTTGAGATAGGGCAGGGGCACAACACCAGCCAACCAAATAAAACACTTAGAAGACCTGTTAGGACAGAAGAAAACAAACAAATTAACAAACAAACAACAACAAAAAAAAAAGAGTGCTAAAAGCCACGCTTGTATATCTCAAGTCAGATGAACCTACTAACAGTCACAAATGGTGCTTGACAAGCGAGAGAGTTCTTGGCATCGCGGGTATTTTACAAAGCTGCTTCTTGCGCCTATGCCCTGTCCCCACCACTCCTGTCACCAGTGAGGGTGCAGGCAGCAGCCACTGGTCTGTCAGCTCCGTCTCCTCCGTCCCCAGGCTCCGTGTTCCTCCACGGACAGGATCCAGATGAAGCAGGGCAGCATTTTGCTTTAACTACTGCAAGATTTCACAGCAATACGTCCAGGGGATCTCTGAGATTTTGGTACTTACAAAATTACTTTTCATGGACATTGATTTTATTTAATTTAAACATAATTAGCCTGAACAGTCCTAAATCCCTTGCAAGATTTGAATTCCTCTTAAAAATGGCTTTGCAGCCTGTTTTGGAAAGGATATTTACTTCAAAAAGGTGGCAGATCCTGTTTTTGAGCAGGAGGTAATTCTTTTGTCCACCTCCTGCAGAACATAGGAGTGTAGGGAATAGGAAAAAGTTCGATGCCTTGTTGATCCAATCAATTCCAATTATGCACAGAAAACTTTGCTACAGCACCAAGTAAGCAAGAGCTAATTTGTGAAATGCAAAGTCAAGTAAATGGAAAGTCTGAGAGCTGATTGCTCAGCAATAAGGGCAGGTTTTACACATTCAGGCACCAGAGGCAGTAGTATGGTAGGATTACATGCACTTTTTTAGCACTTGGAATAATGATAATAATAATAATAATAAAATAATGTGTTATTTATTTAAAAAATAAAAATTCTCTAAAAGTAGCCCATAAAAAGCAGTGCACAAAGTAACACGATATTACAGTACAAAAGATACTACAACAGTCAATGCTCTCTGGTGCTCACAACTAACCTCCATGGGACGACAGAGCGATGCCTCAGCCTTACTTGCATAAGCACTGCCTAACGCAAGGGATGAAGCTTCAGGGAGCCACTACAAGCCCAGAACTTCTCCCCATCCATCCAGAATTCACCTCCAGAGGTTCCAGTGGAAAATGGATGGCAGGCAAATATTTCAAAACATCATACTGTATCAAAACACATAGCTAAGATAACACTCCAGTCTGCTGAGCTTGGTATCTATCCTGCAGGAAACAGGTCTGAACACATGAAAATATGCAACATAATATTTTTCTGGTGTAAATTTAAATGGAGAACTGCTACATTCTGACCTTGCTCACATTTCTGCGGGCTACAGCAGGTTTGCTGACAAGCATCTCTATGTCCGTCCGTCTCTTTCCTTACCCAGATGTCACAGCTGATACCCAACCGCTGGGTTAGATCTAGACTCACAGAAGGACTAGCTGGCTGAAAGCAGCTCAGCTCACACAAGTTTTGCTGTGGGGACTGGCTTTTGTTATTCAGTGACAGACAAGTCTTGTCCACCCAAAGACGCAAAACCAGTGAGAAGTAACCAAAATAAGGCTACTTTCCCATTTCTCTATCTAAAGACAACTTTGAAAAAGTGGCATCACAAATATAAATCTTTTACAAAGAAAGCTAAAAAGAAAACATGATCTCATATGAAAATCATAATCTTGAAGTGACTGTGTAGAAGTCCTTTCTATTGCAAAGTAGTAGTCAAAATAAAACCTCTACCTACACTTCAGTAAAAATCTACCTCTGCTTTGAGGCAGCCTTGGCAATAACATCAATATAATTGCCTCGGTATTTGAGCATGCAGATCTGTAGGAAGCCGATCCAGCTCTAAAAATCAACAGGCATTTTCTAAAGCAGCAGCCTGTTTTAATATTAAGCTAAAAAAAATCTATCTACAGATTAACATTCTCAAAAGCTACATCACATGCAATATATTTGCATTTAAGAATAGCTGCCCCCAGAGACTGGAGAACACTAATAAATACACAGCTCTTCAATACATCCATCTCTTCCCTTCCCTTTGGCAGCCATTGTCAAAAATACTGGTTGCAGCAAACTGATTTTATTTTCATAAGCAAGCTATTCTTTTCCCTGCCCTAACTGTCCTTTCTGCCACTGGTTCACATGGCTCATACACACGAAACACCACGGAGCATCAGTACAGATTAAATGTGGCACTCCATAAACAAATTAGAGCAGGCTGACTCAGGATACCCGTTAACTTTAAGCTTGATAACAATATAGTTTTATAATTTACTCAAGGATAGATTTGAGCTATTAACATGTAGATCTGATATATTTACCTACCTCTGGAGATCTAATGTTCTCTCTTACAAGGCAACGGGTTTTTGACTACACTGAAATGGTGCTAAGCAGGATGCAAGAAACAAAATAAGAAAATAAACAAGTAAATTCATACCTTTCAGTAGAGGGTGAGCATTGCTACTTACTATGTGCACATAGCAAGTAAATAACTTATGCAAACAAGTTGTTTTTAAAACATATTCAAGGCACATCAGTGAAATGTGATTTTAAATAAACCAGCTATGCTTGAGGACATCACTATTTTCCCTGGCACGCCATAGCCCTGTAGCTGCAGAAATATGTCTTAAAAAGAAAAAAATCAGACGTGCTTAAAGCTTATGTTCCTGCAAAAGAGCTTTCCAACATGCGTATATTATATACACACACAAACACTCCACCACGGCGATCAGACCAGAACAATTGCACAGCAAAGGCCACAGCCACACTTAAAATTTGCTGATTTAGCTGTATCAGTTCCCTCCTCCCCCTCCTTCCTTCGCTTCCCAACTATGCCAGCCAAACCCATACTGCAGAAGCCCTTCTGCTGGCAGAGGCTCTTCTGCCAGCACAAACTGCTCCTTTCACAGGATCAGGTTCAAGCAGCACTGTCAGAAAAAAAGAAAAAAAAAAATCCTTCCTTAGAGGCACCTCAGGAGGGAGCAGAGCAAGCCCAGGTGGGCGATGGAAAAGGGGGGAGCACTGCATCAGGGCAGCTTGCTTTGGTGGCAGTCCTGCCACGAGCAGCTACAGGAGCACAACTCTGCAGGCAGGGCAGCTCCATGAGCTCCATTTTGAAGGACGGAGCGTTTAATTTTCCACTGGGATTTTGGTATCGTGTTTGTCAATTATATACAATCTCCCCAGAACGACAGCCTGAAAACTTTCCATTTATGTTGAGGGGGCACTAACCCCATTCTCACAGGTGATGGTCAAGTGCCAGCTCGGTTAACTGTTTCCCTGATGATAAGATTTGCACTACCATTTATCTGCTGAAAACTGTGTCAGCTTCAAACGGCCACTAAATCCTTGCTCGTAAAGCCATCCATATGTTCTCCCATCCATGAGTAAACAACCTCTCTGCTCTCCCTAATGAAAATCCCTACAGTGCAGACTCATCCTGCCTCCACAGGAAGTTCTCAATATTAAAAATGGAGAACTATGGGTTAGAACAACAACAACAAAAAAAACAACTTTTAAGAGAAATTCAGTACAATCAAAAAAATTGCACGCTGCCTGCACATTTGCTTTTCAGCATAAACATCTCCTCTGCTCGCCCTTTCCTTCCCTTTCCCCGCAAACCCGATGTGCTGCAGGTTATGCCGCCTGCCACATCACATCGCTGCAGAGCGCAGGCAGGCCCGGCTGCAGAATTTAGGTCAGCTCGTCTGCGGAGCGCGCGAGGCCGCGCGCAGCCCCGCACCGCCGGCACCGCGCCGGTAACCCCTCCTCAGCCCGCGCCGCCACGTCGCTCCGAGCGGGCCGCTCTCCTCGGCCCCCGGCGCCGCTGCCGCAGGGCGACCCGGCCGCACTGCTCCCGACAGGCAGGAAGCGCCTCTGGAATCAACCAGATGCCGATTCACGTTTCCCCAGATAAAACAGCGAGGGCTTCCCCCAACGCGCCAGAAAGGGACTTCCCTTTCTGAAGCCACGCAGGGAAATATTTAATCAGAATAAGCCAGAAACTGCCCTGCAAGCATGAAGAATATTTTTCATAGCGGATCATCTAAATAAAATCTCACTACTTCCACCTCAGTCAATAAAAAATATATATATATATATATATACACACATCGAAAGGGGTCTGTACTAACATCAGACAACCTATGGAAAACATGCTGGTATTTTTGGAGAAAATCTATTTCTTCATGTGGAAAACACTTGGCCTCTTCAAAAAATACTTTCCCCTGGAAGGAAACTGTGGACTACCGTCATTCCATGCACTGCAGAGACATGCCTGAGTAGCCCCATTCTCAAGGAGCCTCTAGGTACGTAAAAATATGCACAAGCCTTTGCACAACTTGGACCTCTGGGTAGGAGTTACACATAAACTAAAAAGTAGTTACATAAGGAAAAAAAATATATATTAATTAAATAAAGGGAAATCTCAAACCTTTCCTAACTGTTTGCATGGAATACAATGAACCTCGCTTAACAAAGTCTTCTGCATGTGCAGCAGTGTGAACGATCTGTTTGCAAGAACAAACACTGGTACCAGAAATAGTTACAGGAACCTCGGAAGAAAACAAACCACCAGGAACCCCCCACAGTTAATAAGGTGACAGTTGGTTTTGCTGTAAAACCCCACCAGCCTGCTCCCTTTCTGCACCTACGGCCACCTCATAATGTCGCGTTCCTGGAAAGCTGACACGTGTAGCTCCCGATTAGGAAAAAGAAAAAAAGGATAAGCCTGAGGAAAAAAAAAAAAAAAAAAAAAAAAAAAAAACACTTCCATCGTTCAAGTCAACAAACTGCTCCTCAGCGTTCACCGAGCGTATTTCTAGCCGCGCGCTCCCCAAGTCGCACGGCACCTGCACACCGGCGCTGGCGAGCGCGCCCAGGGCTGTCCTGAGCACCGGGTGCGTAGCCCGGCACCCAGAACGGCCGCGCTGCCCTTGGGCACGGTCCCCGCAGCGCCCGCGCCTTCTCGTCGCAAGGGAGCCCCGGTTTGGGAGCTCCCCCTTTGCTCGCCTCGCACCGGAGCGCCGGGTACCTGATGAGGCTGCGCTTCTCCTCCCCGCTGCTCCTCCGGCGGCTCCGGCTGTGCCGAGCGGGCGGCGGGGGCTCTGCGGACGCCGCGCCGGGCGCTGCCGGTCACTTGCTCATGCTGGCGAGCGCCGCAGCCGCTTCCTGTGCGAGAGCAGAGCGCCGTGAGCGGCGGCCAAACAGCCCGCGCCCCCCGCGGCCCCAACGCGCCGCGCTCCGCGCCCAGGGCGCGGCGCTCCCGGGGGCGGCCGGAGCCGCGCGCAGCCCGTCCCGCCGCCGCCGCCGCCGGGCGCCTCGCGCCGCCTCACGGGCGCAGCGAGCGCGGGGCCGCCGCGCGCCGAGAACAAAGGCGCCCGCCCGCGCCGCTGCGCCCGCCCGCGCCGCTACCTGGGGCCGCGCTGCGCCCTCCGCTCCCGCGCTGCCCCGCGGCGGCCGGCGGTGCCGCCCCCGCGCAGGCTCCGCGGCCACGCGCGGGGCCGCCTTTGATCCCGCCCCGGGAGAGCGCGGCCACGGCTGCCGCCGCCCGCCGGGCCCCCTCGCCTGTCGCTGAATCCCTCCTTTACTCCGTGTGTTTCCGGCAGCGCTGCCAGCCCCGCGCGCGGGAGCCCCAGGACACTGTCCTGGCTCCCGCTTTCCCACTAGCAGCAGGACGGGCACCTCAGGGTTCCTCCGAGCGGGACGTGCAGGGCAGGGGGCGAGGGAGGCGCTGCCGCCCGCACAGGTATCGCACGGGGCAAAAGAGCAGATGCAGGAATGAGAGGCTTCCCCCTTTCCTCCTTCACGGGGCAAAAGCAAAGAAGCCTTCGAGTCCTGGAAGAGCTAAATCACTGCACAGGGCACCGCACGGGAACTGGAGGCATTTTTGAGTACATGGAAAAAAAGCTCTGGCCAGAAATTTACAAGGGTTGATTGTGAGTGAGTTTCTGAGTAGACCTTCAGATCATGCTCGAGCTCTCACAGAAAACGCACCAACAGCCCCGAGGCCATTCACCTTGGCCATTTCTGTGATTTTTTCTTACCAGGTCAGGGACGCACATGAAAAAGGCCTACGCAGCGCTCATCATGCTCATCCTCCGCTCCCCTGGGGCCATCCCAACAGCAAGCGCTCCTGCACGCAGACGGGAACTGCCTGCGCCACTGCCAAAGCAGGAGAGCTGCCGGGGAGGAAGATAGATCAGCCTTCAAGGAAGGACGTCGGGAGATGGAGCTACGGGTTTATGCTGCGCGCTGCTCCCCTGCTGCGAGAGGCGCTGCCGGCAGCGAAGGACAGCTCAGCTCGTCTCGTCTCCAAGGGCTCCGGCTCAGCCGGAAAGGACCGGGCGCATCACCGCCCTCCTCGCCTTTCCAAGGAGAGCCGGAGCGTGCAAGACGGAGCACACCTGGGGCAGGGGGAGAAATGCCAAAAGTCACTCATGAGGATAATGTCAAAAAAGGGCTAAAGCAGATGTTCTCATATAAACCATATCTGTGCACAAGAGTGCTTATGTATCAGCACCTAGGTGAAGCCAAGAGCAGTGAAAGAATTTTCCTCGCAGATCTCACCACAGAAATCCTCCTGGATTTTGTTCCCAATCCCATATGACAATTTATTCCTGCCATTACATCCCCTTTCCACAGTAGGAGGGACAACTTCCATTTACTAGGGCAAAGCAACGTCTTATTTGCAGCAACATCTGCTCCGATACACGGGACACACACCCACTTTCATAGAGCCAGCACGTGCAATGGTTGCAATGAAGGATGCTAAATAAAGAGCATATGCACCAACGTGCTAATAACCTCTCCTCCTCTGGCCATGTCCTTAATCTCTCCCTTAGCTCTCAGGCCCTGGTGGCACAGGGAAAGCTCTCTCATTTATCCCGGGGTGTGGGCATCAGATGCCAATTTTCTCCAAACCACAGCCAGGCATCTGGCACTTCAGGCATAACACGTGCAACCTCCAAATGGCCATGTCCTACATACCATAGCCTATGTGCTGGCCATCATCTGTGTAGTCAATCAGACGTTGTTTTCCACTGATCAAAACACAACTATTGCTGTTGGACTTAGCAGGGAAACAATCGCTGTTAACGGAGTGCAAAATCAGATGACACGCTTGCGGGCCAAGCTGATGTGAAGTCACTGCAAAGGAATGGCCGGGAGGGAAAACACAGGCCATGGAGCACCCAGTAGAGCACTAGGGCGGGGAGTCAGCTAATAGAATAACTATAAAATCATCAGTTTTGCCCAACAAAGTTTAATTTCAACGCGACGGAATTATTCTCAGTCCTGTTTACCTCCAAGCAGGCAGCTTGATGCTCGCTTTGGTTAAAACGCCCTCGTCCCCAGCCGCCGCGCCGGATGAGCGCCACGCCAGGCACCCGCTTCCTCTTTCGGCAGCCAAGCGAGCCCAAGTTCGCCCCACCGCTCCGCTCCGGAGAGCGCGTGCCGGCGGAAAGCCCCGCGGGACGCTGCCCCGGCGCCGGGATCCCACGCACGGCAGCCGCAGCCCTTCCTTCCGCGCCACCCATCGCCCCCGTCCCCTCGCCACCCGCCTGCGGCCGGCTGCCAACCTGTCCCCGCGCTTCCCAAAGGTCCGGGAAGCAGCCGAGAGGTGGAGATACCAAAGGAGCAACATCCGCACCCCGTGAGCGTGGCGCAGCCCCGCAGCGTCCAGCGAAGCCCCGTGCTCAGGCGCCGGTGGAGATGGCTGCAACGAGCACGCACAGCTGGGGACGGGCCTGCGCTGTTCTGCAGCGTGTTTGCAAACTCGTTGTGAACGGCAGGACGCGGCCAGCGGGACGCCGAGCACACAGGGCTCCTCTCCAGGACGGGATCAGCCCAGAGGGACGGAGCTCGCGCACTGTGCGGGCAGAGCAGCACACACAACTGCTGCTTTAGGGTTTTACATTTACTTGCACCTATCTCAACATCTTTATCTCCTTTCACTTGTCACTACGCTGCTATTTTCTTTTAGATTTTTGCATGCTTCCTTCACACTTATTTTCTGGCTTTACTCTACACTTCAACATTTATCTTCTGCAACTCAGGTCCAGACAGTTCCTTTCTTTAAAACCTGTTTCGGTTAAACTGACTGATACTAATCAGGTTTCTCAAATTCATTTTTCAATACAGGTACATCCTAAATCAAGTTACACTAAAAACAAACACATGCAAAATGTAACCACAAATACTAACCAGTGGAAAGAGTCTTGTCCTCACCACCTCATTTATTTTCCACTTTATCACACCTGCTTCTTTCTCTCATTCGGTGCACTGCTTTTTCCCCTCAAGAATTGCTCTTCTGCCCTTACTCTCTTCTCCGACTCCTGATTATTCTCTTGCCGCAGGGCTCTGGCATTGCCTAAGCTCGCAGGATGCGAGGCACCGGCACGCTCGCTGCCCGCGCTCCTCCGCTCCGAGAGCCAGCGGATTTATTGGGGATGGGGCAGGGGAGACGCGAAGCTACGGAGCCACCCACTCTTTCCCTCTGCTAGCAGCATCAACACGGGAAAATGGTGGAGAAGTTTAATATGGATCATTAAATTGCAAGCTTTCCGTAAAACAAACGGACCTGCAATGCCCCCAAAGTTGCATTTCCCTTTTGTCACTTCCTCCTCCAGGCCAGGGTTTATTTTGCATTTAACTGTGGGCAGAAAGGCCAGCCCTGGCCCTTGCTGGATGGGAGCAGCTCCGCATGCACATTTCTGCGTGTGCGTTTTTAAGCCCCAGTTAGATTAGGCGTGAAGTCTGCTTCCTCCGCGCACCTCCGACGGAGGCAATCGCTAAAGCACGCGGAAAGCGTCTGCAGCCACACTGCTGCGCCAGAGCAAAACAGGGCAGCCCAGCACCCTCACACGCCGGGCCCGAGCCCTGGTGCCAGGGCTGGCAAGGCGACACACGGAGAGGCATGTGCAAATCTGCAAGATGGACAGTTTCTAATCATTTGCTGACATTTGCAATAGATTAGCAGAAAAAAATATAACGAGTAATGCAAATGCTCTGAGCTTGACAATGTTTTCCCCTGCTCAAGACTGCAGGGAAGGCAAAATGTCTATTGCATAATACTTTTTTTTTTTTTAATAAAATATTAATATTCGCAGAGGAAGCTGTTGAACGGAAAGGTTGCTTTCAATGATTAGCAAACCAGCATTGTATAACCAGTATGCTTAAGACAGGCAATGAGATAAAATATTTTGCTAAAGTATGACAAAAACACCCATCAAGGTACACCAGAAAAATCTTCTTGGGGTTTCCGGCTTCTCTTTCAACCTTAGGGCACACAACAGGGTAGGTCTGTCTCTCTCCATGGCGTGCACAGCTCCAGTGAGACGGTGCTTTTTATGCAAGATCTCACACTACCTGAAAACGCACAAATCCCCTTTCCTTCCTATGCTGAGAGGGCTAAGAGCAGATCCCCAGCATGCACATCATATTCATCTGTTTTCTCCTTAGCGCTACTGTCATAAGTTGCAAACTCCCTGCAGCAAGAACCAAGTTCTCCAAGCGAAGCAAACCCAGCAAACGGCGCTGCTTTTATCAGGCACGTTGGTATCTGCGGCATCGGCCAGGCCGAGGTGGGGCAGCCCCGGCTGCAGCACAAACCAAGAGCAACCGGGAACACCTTCTACAGAGCAACCTATCTCTGTGCTGACTCGCCAAGTTCAAGGGGGGAAAAAGCAGCACCTCGGCTGTGGCCCGCTCCTTCCCTGCACATTCATCTTCACATCACAGATGCAGGGAAGGGTGCAGAGCATCGCTGGCCCCGGCAGACGCCCTGGGACACGGTCTGCTGCAGGTCCTGCCACATTTGCTAGCTCCACACGGGTGTCACAGATAAGGCAGCTAAAACAGCACTAGGCACCTGGCAGACCAGATAGAGAAAGGGAACATTTTTAGCACTGATGAGTGAGACGGCTCACAAGCAGCAGCCCCTTTCTTCCTCTAGTGACCAGGCAACACAAAAAACAAGCAGGACACAGCGAGTAAATGTGTCTGCTCTCGCCAACTGCTGCTGTTGCCGCGTGGGGCCAGCCTGCTCATTTCCTTCCCCTCTCCATCAGTTACCTCCTCAGAGGAGCGGGTCTCAAGAGCCCAGACAGCACACAGGGTGCCTCTCCTGCGGGGAGGCAGGATTTAATACCACAGCTGTTTCTGATATCTTAAATTTCAGAATTACTTCAGCCTTAAAACAAACCAATTCTGAGGAAAGAACAAATGAAAGGAAGGTAAATTACAGGAGGCAAGACTGCACAGAGCGGGTTTGCATATCCTGGTTTAGCCACGGAAGACGAGGAAGGCAGCAAGGGAAGGTGCTTCTTTTGGAGCAGGGGCAAGCGGGGGGCCGTGGTGCAGCCGCGCTCTGCCCTGGCCCCGCTTCCTTCCCCACCGCGTCCCGGCGCGGGCAGCGGCGCCTCCCTGGCCCCGTGCCCAGCCAGCAAGCTCCCGCGCACGGATACCCCGTGCCGGAGCTGCCACGCAGAGGGCAACGCTTCCCCAGGATGCCATCCTGGCAAGACAGGAAGAATAGGGATATATTAGGAATATAGAGATAGCTGGAGAAAAAAAAAAAAAAAAACTCCATTCTTTTCATTCGAGAAATCTGTGGTGAGAGAAAGATAGAGGCAGAATCAGTTAAAACTAACGATGTAGACAGGGGCATTACTGATGGCATTAGAAAGTGCCAACTTGTCTCCTGACGCACTCTGCACTTTAACGTGCCAAAAGCCAAGACAATTCTCAACAAGCCAAACACTGGAAACACTGGCTTTGCTCCTTACTAACTTTGTCTGAGATCTCTGTGAGGAAAAGCACTTGCAAGTAGTGCCTGTTCTGTGCTAAATGGTTGAGAGCTGCATTCACTCTGCTTAGACCAAGAGATGCAGAGCCAACCCCATCCCCAGCGCAAGCAAGTCGCACTGGCTCAGAGCAGGGCGAGAGCTGCAGAACTGCTTTGCAGCAGCAAGTGCAATTGGCTTTTCAGAAGCATAATGCAGATTGTGAAATGCACAACTTTCCAGCAACTAACTGCCTTCTCAATATTTCAGCGTTTTTCTGGAAAATGCTTACAAATACAGGCCCATAGCAATTCAACGTCAGAGATGAAAGCAAACACTTGCCGGATCAAACACCGGCACTCGGACCCCGGAGAGCCTCATGCACGAGTGCATGCTCAGGAGGCGGCACGTGGGCGAAAAGCAGCTGTGCACCAGGCTCTGCACAGGGAAGGCCACCGACTCCATTGATAGTTAGGAAAAAAAATATCAGTTATGCAGAAGTACAGATAAAGCTTAAAACAAATGCAAGTTTTCTGGGGAAAGTTATTTCCATTTTTCTAAACATATCAATAGTTTGATTTTTGTTTCGTTTTTTAAGAATGTGATCTGAGAAACAAAAAGGAGAACTCGGTAGTCTAGTTTAAATGTTGGCAAAAAAAAAAGGCGGGGGGGAAAAATAGAAGAGCAGAAACTGTGAAATTTCATGTTTTATTGTTTTATATAGTAACATTTGAGTGTAAGGTAAAGACTGATAACTGTACCAGCCAAATATTTAATAACTCCCAACAATTGTATGAATTACTTACAGGATACAAATTGTTCTTTTGAGAATAATAATATTTTTTTTAAAAAAAATTTCCCAGTTCATTTTAT
The DNA here is from genome assembly GCF_059628265.1 of Tinamus guttatus. Lineage (NCBI taxonomy): Eukaryota > Metazoa > Chordata > Aves > Tinamiformes > Tinamidae > Tinamus > Tinamus guttatus. The sequence continues at coordinate 784,816 of NW_028288776.1, forward strand.
GGTAAAAGAAATAGTACCCGGCTGGTACTGCCTCTGGTTCATCCCCAGCCCAGAAAGGAGCATACTGGCTTCCCCACGACACCAGCTGTGATCCAAGCCACTTTCCATCCCCAGGTCTACGTTTGCATTAAACACTTCACGCCTTAACACCTAGTCCTTGCTGATCAGTGGGGCCCACACATCCGTGTTGGCGTGAACACGCCAAGCCAGACCGGCCCCGGCCCCGGCCCAGCCAGCTCGCCCGCCACGACGCGGCACCGGAGCACGCACAAGCACTGATGCAGTCAGGGAACACGAGGGGGAAAGATCAGGCGGTGACACAGGAGCTGACTCAGGATCCTCTTACGCCCACTGGCTTCAGCAGGCTTTGAACGAGGCCTTGACACATTGCGGAGGAGGGATGAGGAGACCCAGAGAAATGCAAAGAACCAGCTTCAAGGCAGAAAACCTCAGAGGAGTCGCTCCATAGAGACCTGTGCCGAGCCACGGCACAGAGGCTTGCGAGTGCTTTTGAGCAAAGGCATCGACCATTTCCCTGCTGGCACTTACGTTCTCATCCTCCTGCCCCCGAGCACATCCCACCACCAGCCCTAGCTGCTTCCCACGCACCAGACACACTGTCAGAGCCGGCCGCAGGCCCCAGCCTCTGCTCTTGGTGCTGCTGCGTTACCGATCCTCCCGCAGGTCCGGAGGTGCTGGACAGGTTGCTGTCCCCAGAGGACGTCAGGATGGGGACATGTTTTCAGAGTGCATATCCAGATCTTACAAAACAAGTTAGTGCTTACGCAGCTTCCTTCACTACCTCAGGTAGCCTTTATAAACTTTGGATCTTTATCAAAGCAACCTCAACTGCAACCACCACCATCTATTTAACTTTTGCAGGTTTTCTAGGTGCAAGGGACCAGACACCCCAAACATAACACCCAAGTGCCTCACCCTGAGAGACGCAGGCAAAGCAGCCAGTGAGCTTGCTACAGAGGCAACGCTTCCTGAGAAAGGGCAGCAAAAAGGGTGAGCAGCCCAGAAAATATCACTGGAGTAGCATATTCCTGGGTCAGGACCTCATAAATCAGTTCCCAGCACCAATAAAAGGTTTACAGGGGATTTATAAATCACAAAGAGCGAACACAGTCCTGGCCCCAGAGCAAGGCTTGGGGAACACATTCAAGACAGCAATCAAGAGCAAGTAACATATGAGTTTTCTACACTACCCACCTCCTTATGCACAGGTTGGCAGGCATGGGCTTCCCCGGGCCACCAGGAGGAGGGGAAAAAACCAAAGGACAGGAAGGGACAAGGCTACTTTGGCTGCCATTCCAGGCCGGGGGCACCTTCTCAGCAGCTCAGCAGCCTCCAGGTCACTCCTGCTAATTTCTCATCTCTTAAAAGCTCCCCTCCTAAGCCCTTTCCTACCTACACGTTTAGAAAGAAGGAAGATCCCCTTTCTAGGGGAGCTCATAGAGCAGTATTTATCTCAATGCAGCAGCTAAACTTAGGGGGAAGTAAAGATAAACAGCTGAATGGAGAGCAGCTGTAACGCGGCATTACGGCCACGTGTAACGCGGCCCCGTAGGCAGCGCTCGGCCGTCACCCCTGCAAAAACCGCCCGGCCCAGGGCCCCGCGCTGGCCGCGGGAGGCGCCGCGGGACCCGCTCCCGCGCGAGCAGGATTAAGGGGGATAAAACGGGGATAAAACGGGGAGAAGTGAAGCGCCCTCCCGGCGGCACCGACCTGCTCCGCGCGCTCCCGCGGCGCCACCGCGGCCCGGGGCGAGGCGCGGCCGCCACGCGGAGAGGCCCGCGCGCCCTGCGCTGCCCCGCGCCGCCCCGCGCCGCTCCGCCGGCAGCGGCGCCGCCCGCCGCGGCCAATGGCGCCCGCGCCGCCGCGCACGTGAGCGCGGCCCCGCCGAGCCGAGGCGCCGCCCGCGGATAAAAATAAATAAATAAAATAAAAAATATATATTTTTAACAGGAGCCAGATGTGACCCATTCCTTTGAAATTATACTGAACTTGATCAATAATTTATTTTGAAAAACCTTGGCTAATCTTGTTATTCTGGAGTTTACCTCATCCCCCATAATTTCCAGGACCCGCAGGGGATGGGAACTAATCCTCATCTACCTTCTTAGCAGAGCCTTTAAAGAAATGGGATTACCTCTCTACAATGCTGATGTATTTTAGTCAGACCTTCTCCTCTCAATGTGTATAAAACATATGAAAAGCTGCAGATGAAAGTCCTCCTTAGCGGCATTAGTTTCCGAGACCAAAAGAAAATGAGGCCAACTTGTCCTGCTCTCTGCTGTTTAGCACTATTTTCATACCAGTCAAGAATTTTAGCAGAGTTCAGATTTAGTCTAATGAGTTGTCATTTATTTTAAGCTTTGGATTTTAATACCTTCATTTTGGCTTTTAGCTATTTTCCTCTCTGAGATCATCAACACTTGTGTTATTTTTGGCCACAATTTTAGACCTCACTAAGTGCTTCCTCAGTGAGACGAATATATTATCCTTTTATTTATTTATTTTCGCTCTGACCCAGCGCCCAGGCCACATGGGGTCTGCGATACTGGGGCTCCCCGCTGATGAAAGATTAATGGAGTTAAAAGCAGGGCAATCTGGTAAACATCAAAGGAAGTGGAAACAGATAATAACAGGAGTTGCTGGCTGGGAAATCCTGACTCGCAGGCGGCTGGCAGCGAGATTCAGGCAGCGGAAAAAAAAAATTAAAAATAAATAAATAAAAGTGCTTCTCAAATGCCAGAGTCGGTCAGAACTAGCTGAATCCGCATTTGCTCAGCAGGGAGAGCCACCTCACCAGCCTGAGGCTCCAGTAACACGGATGAGTAACGCCGGGGCCGGGCGTCCGCGGGCACCGGCGCCGGGCACACGCGGATCCCATTACAGCCCGTTCCTGACCGGCTAACACAAGTGCAAAACACTTTCCTCCCACAGAGAGTACGCCGCATTTCCACACATCCCCCTCCCTTGCTGCGATACGTATTTAAAGGTAACTCAAAGTTTTCTAATTCAAAATGCTACATTCCTCCTTTAGTGTCTCCAGCACACGCTTCTCACCCTGTCTCTGCCTGGTCTTCCGTGGGCTCAAGGCTCCGTGCGTTTGGGCTGCCCTTTCCGGGGCCGGCACTGGCTCTCTGGGACGTGCTGAGGTGGGGTGGAAGAGAGAGGAGGGGAGCTGTAAACCTGGAGGAGCTCAGGTCCGGGCAAATCCATGTCCCGGCCATTCTGCCTTTCTGCTTTGCTCCATAGGGTTGTTTCAGCAGAAGTACAAATCCGCCAGCTTCAAGTTATTCCGCATAATAAAAGAGATATCAGGAAAGAACAAACATCAGGGGAGAAAATGGCGTTTTTCTGCTTGCACAGGTTTGGCAATTTTCTGCTCCGCGGCTCAGAGGCTGCACGAGCGCTCGCACCCGCACGCTGTGACAACGCAGGCAGAGCGCCGCGACGAATATATTCTGCCTGTTTATTTTTACAGCTGCAGTTTAGATTAATTTTGCACATTCCCTAACCCTGATTACCCAGGAGACATCAGGTTTTTCCACCTTAGCGTTATCCCCACTTCCGTGTCACTAAAACATTTTAGAAAATACGCATCCTCCAACAGAGTTTTGGTTTCGACCTAGTTGAAAAAACAACAGCTTATTCAGAGATATTTTCCAGGCCTTCCTTCCTTTCACCTAAAGACTTATCTCAGCTCCTTTTGACACATCTGCTGGGGAGGACACAGGAGGTATTTTTGCATCTCTACCCCCTGCATCTCAGATACGGCTGCTGGACATGGTCTAGTGGATACAGTCCAGCCCAGATCCAGGCAGGCGCCGGAGATCCGCAATGGGGGAGCGTGGGCAACGCTGCCGAGGATGCCAGCGGCTCCACGGGGGGCCAGGGAGAAACTCTGCCCGGGGAAATACTTCAGCCCCAGCTTCAAGTGGGCTGACAATTTTTTCTCTCAAGCCAATTTTAAGATGAAAGGGAATATTAAGACTTTAAAGAGGGTAGAGGGGTAGTTGCTCGGTTGGAGATGCTGCTGGCAGCACACAAGCAGCCAGAGGATTGGCTTCCCCCCCCTCAGAAACACAGTAATTTGGCTTCATGGGAGGTGCAAAGCTTGAAGGGGAACGCTCTGGTTTAAACAAGGGGGAGGACGTGCATGAGTCACTTTGGCTGGCTCCTGGCCACAGCTCCCAGAGAAAAGGCAGTGTTTCCAAGTGCTGAGCAGCTCAGCTCGTGGTGCCCATCCTGGATGCACAGCGGGAGGACGGGCTGCTTGGCCAAGAGGAGCGGGACACGGGTCCACCCTGGGCTCACTCCGGCACTGCCCGCTGCTGCTGCGGCACCACAACTAGGGCATCCCTACAGCAAGCAGGGCTCCTTCAGCTGCAGGCCTCAAGCAGGTCTAAGCAACACCGAGAAGTGTAATTTTTCCATTCCAACCACCATCACAAAACTTTATCTTTATCACACTAGGTGCATCTACAGTTTCACCCTTTTTTCTTTTCTTTACTTCCTGCCAAGCAATTTTCGTTGCTGCTCCGTAACTCCCCCTCACATGAGGATGCCGGCCCCAGCGCTGCTTCAGGATGTCCTCGCTGGGAGAGGACACGGGCTCATTACTTTGCCTCTGCGCTGGAAGGGGAAGGAGTCTCTCTATCATACAATGGGAAAACGATTGTTTAAAATAAAACGCCATTTATTCAGCCTCCTTATTACTACTATAACTCCATAGTGGCCTCACCACTTCATTTCATCTGAGGTGACAACAAGTCATGCGCCAACAGTCAATGTGGCCATGTAACATGCGGCGGGACTACAGCATTAGGGATAAGGTCTTTCTCGCACTGTCAGCCCCAGGTGGAGTCTGTTCAGAGCCAAGTGTGACCCCTTTAATGAGCCACCTTCGTACCCTCCCGGGCCCCTCCTCAGCAGCGCATGGGCACTGCCACCGAGGCACTGAGAACCTCCAGCCCCTGCAGCCTCAGCTTCGTTGTTTTGCACTCAGTAGCCTCTGTGGTCTCTAGCCTTCCTGCTCGCTCTTCTTTCCACAAACACTAAACACAGAGTAGGAAATAAAAATTAAAACCTGGCATGAGCAGAATTAGCAAGGTGAGAACAACATAAGCTTCCAGCAGTCCCAGCGTGTCCAGCCCAGCAAGCTGGAGCCACTTCCCTGCCTCCACCCAGGACATTTAAGTCTGTTATTTCCTTCTTCAAATTAACCTTTCTTCCTTCTTCAGACTTTGACTTTATAAAATGGCTCTGGCAGTTTCTGTGATGCAAAACCTAAGTGCCCTGGCTGGACCTCAGAAAGTGGCCGTCTTTAAAGAATGGACAATCGCCAGAGTGCTCAGTTATAAGCCGTGCTGGCACTTAACCTTTGCATCCCCAATCCAACCTACAATAGTCAGAGCTTCTTGATTTTGTTATTTCTTTAGACGTTTTCTTTAAATAGCCTGGTTGAAAGGACATAACGAGGTGCACAGCTGGACAGAGCTTTCCAAACTGCAGGAGCAGGGAGCAGAGAAAGAGCATATGTGGGCCCAGAACCCTCCTAGCCTGCAGAGAGCCATTCACGTGGCTGGAGATTAAGGACTCACCCAGCTGGACCGTAAAGAAAAAAGTGAGTTGAGGAAGGCAATGCATAAATAGTCCCCAAAAAAGGGAGAACGGAGAAAACACTTCTTGCGTATTGCACCTCCTGTCTGTCTCCCTGTTTGCCCAAGGGGCAAAGAAATGACCACTCCAAGCTTATTTAAAAACAGGGAGCCCTAATTGGGGCCTAGAGGCTGTTTTCCCACCTCCACACCTGAACTCGGGCTCTTCATGTGCCTGGCAGCCAGCAGAGCCCCATCCTGCCAGCACAGCTCTACAAAAAGCTGCTTCTGCCCAAAAGAGCCAGGCAAATCTCCCTCCACGGTCATCTGCACACCTCGCAGACCAAAGGAAACCCCTCGCTTCACGCCAGAGTCTGTCCCCAGGGATATCGGGCACAGGAATATCTGTCCAGGGACATCAGGTACAGCCGAGCTGACAAAACCACACCACTGGAGCCCTCTTCCCAACGCCTTTCCAAATGCGGCAACACCGAACAAAAGCCCTTGGGTCCCTGAAGCTTCTCCAGTTAGATGGTCACTGTCAAACCAGCGTCACACCATCCACCCTCTGCCGACATCGCACAGCGTGGCGATGCCGCGGTGCCGCGGTGCCGCGATGCCCCTGCCCAGGCCCCGCGCTGCGCGTTTGAAACGCGCTGCAGGCGCGTGCCAGGCAGCAGCGTGCGCGCGTGTGCTGCAACACGGAGCCGGCTGCCTTAGCCTCTAGGCACCAGAGTATGTCCCATCTCCTCTTTCCAAATGAAAGTTGCTCAGAAAAAACACTAACCATACTTCCAAGTATGAATTCCCGGCCAAGTGGTATAGTCAGCAAAAGCAACAAAATACGTACCTCCCTCAAGCCCAATGATTCCGATTTACTACATCACCATACAACAAGGGATAGCAGAAGAAGGAAGAGCAGATCAAGCCTTAATCCAAAATAACTGTTTGGTTTGTCAAGTTAATAATACTTGCTGACATAATAAACTGGAATTAGCAGGTAGTTTTCCCTTCAGTTGTGCAGAGCTGGAGCAGTGAATCATGGCTCATCTTGTGCCGCGGGAAATGGGTGAGGGTAGCTTTATTTTTCTGCTCATAGAAAAATATCTATAGCTATAGGTTCGTACCTGCCCAGAGGCTTTGCAGGAATATGGTGCCTGGTGGGAGTTGCCGTTGTTCCACGCGTGGCAGAAGCAGCCAGCAGCTTCCAACAGCACTGCGTTTACATGGCCACAGAGGCACCATTTGGCCTTGCATGTGAATCTGAGTTTCCCCAAAACGCCACTGCCACTTTCTGCAGCGAGCTTGGCTTGAGGAGAGCGCTCAGGCAAAGGGCTGTCCTCGGGGAAAGCAAGCAAACAAACAAACAAAAGCGAGGTCGGCTCTCGGGCGTTCACACGCGCAGCACATGCTCCTTCAGGACTTGAGCACCCCCCTCCCGTCGCGCTGTTCCGCGCCCGGGGACCTTCCCGTGAGATCTCACCCGCGTCCGCCGCTTCTCCCGCTCGGCCTCGCTCCTCGCTTCCCACCCCCAAAGCCGCCGCCGCCGCGCGGGGTTTCCATGGCGGCCGCCTCCCCCCGCGCCCCCGGCCCGGCCCCACGGCCGCCCCCGCGCCGCCTCCCGCGCGCGCGGAGCTCCCCCTGCCGCCGGGCACGGCGCGGTTCAGGCCCCGACTGTGGAGGGGGAAGGACTTGGCCCTCGTGGGGGTCCTGGTCACCTCCAGCAGCCGAGGGAAACCAAAGACCCTTCTCTGAGCAGCCGGGGCCTGCGTCCTTCCCACAGGGACCTGGCGACCCGGGCTGGTTTTAGTAGCCACGCTGGCCCCGCAGGGTTGCCCGGGGGTGCTGGGGAAGCAGGGGCTGCTCCGGGCGAGCACCGCGCTCGCAGACACACACTTGTTGCAGGAGCCTGCGCGCGTTGCCTTGGGAACTGCAGCCCCTGCATGCGCTGCTGCGCTTCCTGCCGCGCTCGGCCCACCGCTGTCCCGCTGCCGCCCGCCTCATCTCGCCTCCTCCTGCTCACCAGCCCCCAGCATCACCCTCTTTTGTGAGACAGCCACATAACTGCTCCATCCACAATAGCTACAATTGACCTATTCAGCTGTCTCTTCTCCCTCCTTCCGACCTCAGATCATCTCTGTCTCTCCATCCCCTCCAGCCTCACTGCAGCTCTCCCTCTCTCCACTTCCCTTTTCTCTTGAGCTCCTCAGTCACAAAAAGCCTGGCACAGTGCTGCACCCCTTCCTTTCTCCTCCTCCTCCTCTTGGCCTTCCCACAGGTTCTACTCACCTCTTCCACGCTCTTCCCCAGCACCACCTACATCCCTCTTGCTCCATCCTCATTCCTGTTCCTTCTCCTTCCTCTTCTGCGCATCCTGCTCATCACCCCAGGCACCACCTTTGCTCCTCTTCTCCCATCCCCATGCAGGACATGCCAAGGACGTCCCAGACTCACTCCTCCACCCACTCCCACTGGCTCTCTTGCTCCACCGACTGCAACTGCCCTTTGAAATCACCTTCCCCACCACCACCCTCCTTTCTGCCTTGTCCTCCCCTCCCTTTAGATCAGTGTCCTCCCTCCACGCAGAGCCCAGACTCCCTCGTCATCCTTCCTGGCTTCCATCCATGCCTCTGCCCTCTCCATCCTCCCAAGGGAAGAACCCAGGCATATCCAGTGTCACCTTCCAACATGTCTGACCTTCCTAGAGGGCTTCAGTGAGCACCCACAGCCCTGCTCACCCCCATCAGTCTATCTCCACCCTGTTCCCAGCCAACCTCCAGCCTTTCCTAAATAAGCTGAGTGCTGCTACCATGCCTTGCTGATTGCCTTTCCCTGGCAAGTCACTTACACTTCCCTGCTCTGTTTCTGCTGAGAGTATCGCTCTTGCTCACTAGGCTTCTTCCTCTTCCACTTCTCCAAGCAGTCCCCTCCCTGGCAGCGGTCACGAAGCTGCCGTGTTTAGGCTGTTAGCACAGGGCGCACAGGATGTGTGCACGAGTGCTTGCAAGGGACACCATGTGACACATATGGATGCTGTAAAGTTAGATAAGGGATTTACTACTCCTATTGTATTTTCATACATACTTCAGATCATCTGTGGAAAGCCCTCAAATGACTACTTGGAAACATAGAAAACCTTGTTATGTTACTTAAAACAGTGATTTAACAGGCTCCCATCTCACTCAGTGAATTGCCCTGCCATGCTGACAGAGTTTGCCTCACTTTGCTCATCTCCCTACAGCAGGAAGGTCTCCGAGCTTACTGCTGCCCTGCTCCCTACATTGGAAGTTCCTCGTGTTCCCTGCTGTGTATCCCTGATCCTGAGCAGTCATCTGGTTTTCAGCTTTCTCCTACCACAGAGACAATTATTTCTTGATTGCTTGTTATCATGTTAGGTTCTTTGGTATCAAAATAGATCCTGTTTGTGTAGGAAAATGAAACATAGAATCAGAAAATGCTGTGGTCTCCCCGGGGTTAGGGACAAGGGACTTCACCTCTGAGAACTTCATTCCTGGCTCTTAAAGCAAGCTGTGCTTGGAAAGGTTGTCTGGGCCACCTAGTTGCCTCTCAGGGAATTGTTATTATGGACCACCGTCAATATGCGAAACCTACAAAAAACTACATACTCAGCTGTTGTAAATTGGAATGGCCAAGCTGTTTTCAGTGAATTTACTGTCATTTTGGTAAGGTTTTATTGCTATTTCACATATATTCAGATTTACTGGTTAGTCATCCAAACAGAGGAGCTTGCAAAGGAAACAAATGCAGGCTAGGAGGATGGTGTATCTGAGCAGCAGCAGCGCTCACTTCACAGGCTTCGAGGCACCAGGCACAGCTTTCTCCACTCGAAGGGGTGGAAGGGGGTACCTGTGCCACTGTGTGCTGTGCTGTATGGGATTTGCTTTGTAGAGACGTGAGTGCAGGGAGGGTCTGCAGGGTTCTTTCTGCAGAGGAAAGACAGAACTTGTTGATAGCACAAGGGTGGAAGTGCAGATACTCCCGAGAGGGTTTGCAAGGAAAATCTAAAAATGTCTTTGATGCTAGATATGTGAAGAGATATTCTGTAATGAGCACAAGTGAGATAAGCTATTCTATACAGGGAAATGCTAAGAAAAAGTGTGAGCAGCAGTACGCAGAGACAGATTTGTCCAGAGATTTGAAACTAGAGAAATTCAATACAGGGAAGACCAAGAGACACCAAGCTGGCAGTCTCCCCAGCCCATTATCACCACAAAAACACATTTAGAAACCAAAGATAGATACCAAAATTTCTCAAATACTGGGAATAAGGGAAGATGTATTCATACAGCTAATTTCAGATGCAGTCAGGATGATGGTTTAAATGGAGAGTGGGATATAGAGCTGGAAACTGGAGCCCAAACATATGGCCAACAGGACAACACAGTATGCAAAAAGCACATAATGAACCCTGCAAGCAGGCTCAGAAAAGGCTTAGTCATTTACTGATGCTGGGGTCCTCGGGTGTCACTGCAGAATAATGAATTGTCTCACTGTTGCTGGTTCAAGAGCACACACACAGATTGCTCCAAGCACTATTAACAAGTACATGAAGAGCTGGGACCTGGGGCTACAGCAGTGCAAAACATGCTCTGAACTAGTAGGTGTTTGTGAGCTTAAGAGTGGGGAGACAGATGGTACCATGGGTATCCTCCCCACATCCAAAAGCCTTTCAGATTTAGATATGGGGGCTCTGCGGAGAAAGGCTGATTCCAGCCAGGACTAGAGTTTGAGGAAGCAAATAGGTCCTTAGAAACCCTGCCATTCTCCCATGAAATTTTCCATCATAAATCCAATATTTTCATGTATACTGGCCAGTCTTCTGTAGTAACATCAGACATCGGGCAAATGCTTCCTCCTATTGTCTTTGCATCTCCCAAAGGACCTTCGGCTTCAGTGTCCATGCCAAGAAATAAGGAGTAGACAAGCAGATGACATATCAAGTTCAGTGATGACGGTAGAGACAAGCTGGTTGCTTATGCAGGTTGCTGTTTGCCTTGCTGAGCAAAGTACAGCCAGGCAGCCCAGCCCTGCGTGAGCAGGAAGGAAGAGCTCTATTTCTGGTTAAACATGGAATGATCTGGGATGAGTCCTACCTTGAGAAACCAGAGGGGAAGCTGAAGATCCCTTTGGTTTAGCCATGTTGCATGCTTTATGTATTTTCTATTCGCAGGTAGAATTCCTAAGCCTGAGCAATGTCCCTGCTGGACCAGAGTTGCTTTGAAGAAAGATTGGCTGGTTTGTGGGGCTAGGGAGAGGGGAAGGTGAGCTCCACACTGCTGGCCATGGAGTAGGTGTCCTCTTATGCTGGGGGTCATGTGCTCACCTTCCAGTTGCACTTACCTGTGCAGAGAGGGTGGGCTGCACCCTCACCTCCTCCTGGGCTTGGAAGGAACACGGAGACCAGGAGCAGAGGACTGGCAGGGACTCCGCTAGAGTCACTGGAGGTAAAGCATGATACTGTTGGGCAGCTACAATGCCTGTGCTTAGCCAAGGAAAGATTTTGGAACAGGAGCTTGAAATGATTTGATCGTTTATTAAATTCTACCTTTCACAGACAAAATGTTGCAACATTAATACGGCACTTAATGGTCTCCAGATCAGTTGTCTTTGGCCTTTGAAGGCCACAAAAGTCATCAGACAAGACTCCACAGTTCCTGTGGAAGCAGAGCTGGCCTTCAGTTGCTCTGAAAACAGCCAGTGGTATTGCTGTTTAGAAACTGCACTTACTGAGGATTTACCTTGAAGAAACATGGCATTGCTTTTATTTTTAACTTGGGAAACCTCATGTTTTGAAATAATATCTTATTTCATGTCAAAAAGGCAGGGAGACTTACCTCCCTCAGTGGCTGTCTGTTTGCAAGAGACTCACATAAAAGCCCACTAGTGAGTAATCCAGATAATCACATGGGGAGCGCTGAAGGGAAATTTAGGCCTCCCTTTCTTCCCATCATTGTGTTTGGAATATGTTTCCAATTGCACCAGTCACAAGGCCAGGAAGCCCATCTGCAGTGGCAAACTGACAGCGTCCTATCAGACCACATGACAGGGAGCTGCACACTATTTTTCTGACACTTAGTTGAGTCAGAAAAAATAACATCCCCATGGACTCAGAATATAATACAGTCTATTTCCCTCTCAGCTATACTTCTTAACAGAAAAGGAAGAACAAATCCTCAAAGTGAGGGAACTGAGTCCTTGGAAGATGCCTCCTGACGCACGTTTACCCCCTACCTCCTCCCAGCTCTAGTGGGGAGCTGCAGGAGTAACCCAGCATCTCACTGCTTTGCTCACAGGGCTTTGAATGAGCTGCATCCAGTAGGTCCAGGCTTGTGGGATCACTCGGTGCTGCCTGGTGGCTTTAACAGGCCCCATGAAGGAAGCAGAAGTGAAGTTATGACACTGCTGTGGCAACACATCAGTAGAGCGCCAGGGCTGTTGGAGGGAGCAGCCTGCTGAGGGTCTCAGGACCTGCCATGCTCAAGGAGTGCCTGGGTCTAACCAAGTTCCTTCACTCCCCCAGGGAGTAGCCTCTGAAATGAGGCAGAGATCATTGCGGCCATAAGCTGGGATTTCCTAGTAATTATCATTAAATGACTGCTTTTGTTGGGCACCAGAGAAGCCTTCTTCTCTTCAGGAAAAGCACTGCAACTAGAATAAGTAAAGTCTCAGGGGGGAGATATTTACCTTAGCTACTACTGAAAAAATACTTTTAAGATGACTAAAAGGTAACCTCTTCTCAAGGTACAACTATCCTATGATCTAGATTAGGGCTCCATGCAAGTTTATCCTGATGAGTTTCTGCATAAAAGCCCACATGGTGTGGGGGAAGATATTTATGCAATGATTTGACCCTTCAGACAACGGGGTAGACTCTGAAGACATTCAATAGGCTAGAGTCCCACTGAAACACTGGCATTAGGTTCACAGTCCCATCTTTCCTATAAACAGCTGTCGAGCTGAGTGAAATATATCGCCCGCAGCACACGGTGTTGGGGAAAAGTGCTGTCTTGCTGCAGATGCGTGTGGCTGCTCCATTGACAGGTCGAGGCGCAGGCAGAGCTCGAGGATGCTGCCGGTCCCCGACAGCAGGTGCCACTGTGGACCGCGGCTGCGCGGCGCGGGCGGCTGCTGCACGCAGGGACACCAGGGTCAGCTAATGCCCCGATCCTGCAGACCAGATCTATTCCTGGGGGAATAAAATGGGCTCTGCGTGCTTCCTGCTGGTGCTCGGGTAGTCTGGCGCAGAGCAAGCCAGCCCAGCACTCCTGTGGCAGAGCAGTGCCTGGGGATGCTGCGGCTGCCACCAGGCTGGAAATCCCTAATGGCATCTAGAAAGACAACTATAAAATGGCACGCAGAAAAGCCATGTACTGGGACACTCCCTGGAGCGCCGCAGGGATCAGTCTGCTGACATGAAGTGCCCGGGCGCTACACGAGGTAAATGCTGCGATGAGAAGCGCCCTGTGCTGGCACGCAGCAAAAGTCACACTGCTGCAGCTTGAGCAGCTCACAGCCTGCTCTGGCTGTCTCTAAGGCTCGATCTACCTCATATAAATCATTATATGTGCATCAGTGCATCAGTATATAGTGCATCAGCACTAGCTGCGTTTTAAACTTCTGGTATTTTACTGCATGGAAAACTTAGGCTTAGGCTTCACCCTTAGGTTAGTCCTTGTTATGTCCCAGGGTCCTGGGCTGAGCACCGTAGCTAGCCCTCTCCATCATGTCAAGTTGGCTACAGCCCTGGGGAAGGGCCTGGCCCAGCAGCCCAGGATGTGGCTGCTCCAAGCGGGCACAACCATATGCTGGAAAAGCGCAACAGCTTCTACTTCCACTACTGACAGGAAGCAGCCACAGGGGAAAATGTTATTCTTTGTTGTTAAAGCTGTCTCTAGCTTACACCCACCTCTGGTTTATACCCACCTTTGAAGGAACTCTGGGGTGACATCAGCCTTCTAACTTTTACTTTCCTTCTGCATGATTTTTGTGAATAGGAGTGCATTATACACTCAAATATTTTAAAAGACTAGGAGGGAAAAGAGGGAGCAGGTAAGGAACAGAAAAGAAGTTCATACAGAGAATTTACCTTAAAGCAGTGCATTTATCTTAAAATTAGGGATGAAGGAATTTTCAAGGACTTCTCAGGTCACGCAAGTCCTTCACTCCCAGGAGACCTCTACCAGTCCAATGCCATCTTCCCTTGCTTGGGATGCCACTGTGCCCCGGCTGAAGCCAAAGCAGGAAGGGAAGGACAGACCCACAGGTCACGAGCAGGGGGCCAGTTCAGCACAGGCTGCACACAGCCCTGGCCCAGTCCACCTACCTGCTCAGCACCTCCTGGGGCACCCACGTGTTTCTGAGACAGCGCAGAGCAGCCTGGCCAGTGTGGGAGCTCAGGAGACCAGTCCATGCAGGGCAGCAGCTGGATGGCAGGGGAAACACCTAGGACATCCACAACAGCAGCTGCATTTCCACCTGGAAAGGGAGCAGAGAAGGGGAGATGGCTAAATCAGAGAGCCAGCAGGGAAGAGAGGGAAAAAAGTATGACTAAATGCTGCGATTTTCTCCTGGTGAGCTATAGCTACTAGATCTTCTATTTTGTCTCTTTAGGATCTCTACATACTGATGCCTCAAAACTGACAGGTGAAAGTGGGATGCAATTCAGTGAACTCAGTGCTATCAAAGGCAGGTTTGCTGTCACCAAAAGGAGCAGCATTGCCACCCCCGGCGCTGCGAGACAGAGCTCAGAGGCAACACTCACCTGCTTGGCATGATCAAGAACTAACTACCCACCTGCAGCTCTTTGCTGCAGTGTCTTATGAACAGCACTCTCCTCAGTTCTCACCAAGCACATTTCTGTGCCTGTAAGCCACTGCATAGGCATCTGTCTGTCTCTTGATGGCCTGCCCCATAAGACAGAAATCTGGCCCCAAGGTACTGCGTTAAACCAGATGACTCCATGTGATTGACCCCAGATAAGCTTAACTTGACTTAACTTGCCCTTCGCATCCATGCAGACAAGCTAAACAGACATGGCTCCAGGTGATAAGTGTATCCACATGAGGATTTGCACCAGTTAAACTGAAGTGATCCAAATTGAAGTGATCCAAAAAAGTGCTGTGCCATGACTGTCTCCTATGAATTTTCCAGTCATTCTGGACATTATGAAGATCTTTTTCTTTTTTTCTTTCTTCTGTCTGCTCACTCAGACTCCAAATCTTGCTGCAGTTCAGTGATCCGAGAGTCCAGGCTACCATATCTGGAAAAGCCGCTTCCTCCTCCACCAAGGTGCTCATGGCTCTTCTTCCTTCCTGGGCAGGCCTCAGTGCTCTTCAAGCTGAACATGCAGCACAGTACCTCCCTCATGCTCTGCACATGCTGTCTCCAGCTCTGGCCACAGTTTCCTTCCCTGAAGTGCAGATCAACAATTATGAGCTAAGACTCAGTCGTGTCCCTGGAGTCCAGCACCGCTGCGGCACCGCAGAGCGGCAACCAGCACCCTCAGGCTGGGCTGAACGGCACACTGGGGCTGGGAGAACGGGCGGACAAGGGTGGGACTTCAGGGTCCAGACAGTTACTAAAGACAATCCCCATCTTCATTGAGGGAGGGCAGAAAACACTTTTATTTCCCGGATTTCTCAGCCCAGAAACCGTGTTTGCCTGGAGAAAAAAAAAAAAAAAAAAAGCTGTCTGGCTCTTTGTCAAGCCATCATTTTGCAGTTTCCACCTGTAAACTGGTTCTACTAACCGCTTTTAACAGTTCTTTCACGTAGTCTCTAGATGCCTTTTGTGCCTTCTGCCCAGACTGTGGGAGCCCGTAGGCTCCCAGTCCCGGAGCTGATGCTCTGGGCAGCCCAACCTGCCGCCTGAGCCGCACGGCTGCCGCCACAGGCAGAGGCTTCACGCACTGCTGGGAGCAGCGAGGCCCCGAGGACACCACAGCCTGCGCCTGCCGCAGCAGCCACCCCACGAGCTCCCCTTGCCCCTTGGCTGGAATAGCTGGGCCTTCAAATAAAATCTTCCTGCATTTCTGAGGCGAGAAAGACTCTTCTCTCCTGCAATTCACCATTGACAGCTACACGGTAAAAGCTGATTCCTAGAGGAGTCTGCTCCACAGGCCTATCCATGCAGAAGTTTCGCCATTAATAATTACTCAAAGTCTGTCAGACAGGTTTTTTTTAAAACCTACAGGATATTTCTGTGTCCTTTATGCTTCTCTCTGTTTTTAATGTGGTAGTATACACAGGCTGTGCTGTGAACAAGTAAAATTGCATGTTCAAACTTTGGAAGAAACCACTGACAGGCTCTATATTTATGATTCAAATATATTTATAATTCAGCATGAGGCTTTCAAAGTGCATACATATGTACATACGTTCTCCTTTTCCTTTGATTTAGTATTTTTCCTGCTTTCAGAGAAAGCCACTGCTCATCACACACACAAGTCATCATCGTTTTTAAAGAACTGGAAACCTGAAAATATATTTGCATTTCTTTTTCATTTTTCAGCTTGCTGCTTTTTAAAGTTACATTCGAAGGAGTCTGTTCTTTCCTCTGTTCTTTGAAGACTCCTGGACATATCTCTTCTGCTCCTGAAGTATTTATCTCTGTTCTGTAATTGATATCTAAACTCCAAGCCTCTCTGCCTGGAGAGTCTGAAGTTGGTGTCAGACACATCTGGCCTCTGTTCTTTAATCACATTTGCATTCTGCCTTCCTACAGATATAGATAACTACAAAACAAACAATCTCCATTCTTAGGCTTTGTCTGCTGATGTGTGTGCTACTGCCACCTCTCTGTACTAAAGATCTGCAAGAGTGCACCTGACAAAACCCACTCTACACTGGAATTGATTCCCTGGGGTTTACAGGCAATTCCTATTAGCATCTTTTCTCTTTAAGGAGAGCATGGTTTTGCCCGGTGAATTTCTGCCAGCAAAAGCAAGTTAATTTTCCATACGCAGGCAGGAAAGCACAGCTGGCACGCCAAGGGCTGGGCGCACAGGCACTGCCGAGGCAAGACCCTGCAGCAAGAGGACCAAAAATAAAGAAGAGCCTTTGGCAGCCACAGAGCAGAGCAAGTCACTGCACGGAGCAGCTCACAGAAGTAGCACTGGGAGGTTGCTCTGGCTCCTGCACCAGCCCTGGTCTAACCCAGCTGCGAGAGCTCCGTCCACAGAGATGGGTCACCCGCTCGATCTTTGTGTCCCAGATGGGTGTTCAAGACCTTTAGTTCCCCTGGGGCTATGGCAAAGGGACCCCACACCCCGTCCTCCCCAAAACTTTGCTGTTGTTTTTACAATCGCAGGATGAAAAGACCAGTTCACACTGGCACTAAAGGACAGGACTACTGCAAGGACTGCTGATCTAGGGCCGCTTTTCCACCAAATCATTTAAAGAGTTTTTACTTCACATTGCCTGTATTTTGTTGTCCCAGACAGCGTAACCATATTTCATCAGCCTGCATGTTTTTTCCCCTCCATTCTGCCAGTCAGAAACCTCAGTGGAAAACCTCAGCCTCTCCCGGCCGAGAGGTTCTCTCCATTTCCACAGAGCTTTGAGCCGCTCCAGCCTGGAAGATGTAACCTCGTGGTGCTGGACAGGGCAGCAGCCTTTCCACTGCCCTGTGCTTTGTATATATGTGTGTATATATATACACACACACACACACTCATACATATACACACACACTTGCATATATATAAATTATACATATTGTGTATATATATATATATATATATTAAAAAAGCAATAGAAATACTCAGCTAGGCAGCAACACGTGTAATGTCCACTGTGTCCCCAGGGCTGGCCAAGGTGGTCTCGTGACCACCAGGCACTGACCTGGGCAGCCACCAGCCCCTTCACAGACCCTCCCGGGGAAATGGCTGTGGTTTTAAACTTGACACAAAACACCCAAATATACAATTAGGCAGAGTGCTCTTTAGAGCTGCCTCTATATCCATAGCTAGATGGCTCCAAACAGGTAATTATCCCAGTAATTATCCCAGCCTGACTAACCCCCAGGAGCCAAGTGGAGGAAGTTGGTGGCAGGTTTCTGGCCGCTGAACAGCCCTGCACTGCTGGCGTGGGCAGGCAGCACCAATGAGCGGGGCAGCAACTGTGGGTCCCTCCTGGAGGGCCACGTCAGCGTCACCATGCCCTGATGGCAGTTCCTGCACCAGCTCCCCGCGCGAGTGACACAGGGACACGCCAGACGCTATGGGAACTGGGGTGATGGGGTGGTCCCACACCAGATGGCACCTCATTCTTCACCTCTTCCTGCATTGCAACAGCCCCAGCCCTCCTTTAGAGCTGCTTACAGCCTTGGGAGGTGCTAGAAAACAGTCATTTGACGACCAGATATTTTTCTCCTGACTTGGTTCCATTTTCTTTGACTCTCCCTCTGATTTCAGAAATTCACATGAGCTGAAGTAATCTGCAGTTGTGTCTAGGTTTTGTACTGCTGCTAACTCCATTGGTTCATGGCTTTCTTCCCCCGTGGAGCTCTTGCAGATGCAGATGTCTTGCCAGTTAATTTCTCATATATTTCCTTTCAAATCTGAATTGAATTAGTGAGCACAAGCACATGTAATGAGGCACAGTAGGAGGAAGAGAGGCAGATAAAAGCTGACACAGAGCAGATGCCTCTCTTGACTGATGCAAAACCCAAAGAAAATGTTGGTAGATGTCAGGTGGATGAAAAACCAGGACATAGCCAAAAACTTGCCAGAATTTGATCATAGAATACTCACGCTGGAAGTTTAAAAATTCCCTGCCCTCAGGATATTAACATTTCTCTGAGGTTTCCAAGTATTGGAAATTAGGAACACATTTGCATTAGAAAAATGCTGAATAGTCTGGGAACCACTAGTTGAAGGAAGACCAACAGAAAAGGCCATTCAAAGGGAGCACAGACCATATACAAAACACACTGCCCCATCCCCTCTGCCTATTTCCAAAATGTCTCATGCTCCATCACACATGCACCCATCGGCTCCTGCCCACGCTGAAGCTCAGTGCCCAAGAGGCATTAACACTCCTTGTCAAAAAAAACACAAACTTATAATTGTACCCTGATTTTCTGCTCTGTCTTCCCATAAAAAGCCAAGTTAAGGTCACTACACTCCTATTCAAGGCAGCTGGCATCTCAGCAGCTGCAGGAAAAGCAGACAGTGAGGAAGCATGATGGGTATGTCCCATAGAGATGGGCTTCACACATGGTACAGCTGTCCAAGAGCAGGGACATGGGACACACAACTCCAGAGCAGCACAAAGACCTGCCATTCATTCCCGGGCACAGCTACCTCCTACAAGGGATACTGACATGAAGACACTTACCAGGCCTCCTGCCTGCTCCATGCCTACTAAGCCAGATGGAGAGACGGGCTGGAGGGCCTGTGCCCATGAAGCCCACCAGTGAGCCCAGGCAATTTGCTACAGCTGCTGGCTCAGCGGGTGAGCCCAGCGAATTTGCTGCACCTGGACCCTGGCTCTAGCATGGAGCAAGGGCTCCTAGGGAGGCAGCCACCTCCAACCTCAGCACCTTTGGTGCCCGTCATGAAGTGTCTCTTTCATTAGGTTTTATACCGGTGTGTAGATGTACAGAAAAACAAAATCAAAAAATCTCTACCCATTTAAACCTGCACAGCTTTCTTCATTGGATGTCAGTCCCAGTCCATAAAACATTACTGAGAAATGGTCAGTTTCCACAACCGTGAAGTCCCTGTAGCACTCTTATTTCTTATTGTATTTCTTATCTTATTATGATTATTATTGCTTACCCTGTTCCTTATCATACTTCTGTATGCATATACCGCATATATCTGTATATAGAGAGTGGCATATTTATACATCCACATAAATGGGCATCCCTGGGGACTCCTGGGAGCGCCCGCGGGCAGAGCTGTGAATAGCAGGTTTTCCCGCGCGTGCTGACCCCCCGTGCTCCACATACAGCCTGGCGGACAGTCCGGTGGCCAGCGCCGATCAAAGACCTGCAGGGAAATGGGGACATCTCCCTGGGACCGGGAGCTCCCGCCGGGCTGGGGAACGCAGCGGCCGCAGGACGGCCTCGGCGGAAGCTGTTGCACCTCTACCATAAATAGGTAGTTTCAGTGCGAGGAAGTGCCTGATACTGAAAATACTGTCTGTCATTCAAAATGCCGGAAGGAAAGGATGTAACTGGGATGGGTCTCCTGCAGCTTGTGTAGAAGTGGTAGAAACAAGTATCTTCAAAATCTTTACACTTGCCTTTTTCTCACTTTCAGGCTGTGCTATGCAAAAGGTCTCTTTTTTTGTTTGTTTGTTTTGTTTGTTTTCATTAAACTTTTGTTAAAGGTTTAACCTCTCACCTTGGGAGATTGGGGCAGTAGTTTGTTGATGACAGAGGTTAAGGCCTGAAAAATTATTCCCAGTGTTTTTGCTTGTGTGTTTATTTTTTTCACTCTCCAGGTTTCAAACTTCTCTTGGTGGTCTCCCAGGCCCAGGATGAGCAGAGGTTGCAGTTAAAAGCTCCTGGAATAACTAGGAGCACCAAATTTTTAACAAAAATGTTTTTCTCACTTCTGCTTGCCAGATGCTTTATTAAGTGTTAGGAAAATAAACAAATTTTTAAAAAAGCTTTGCAGCATTTGAATGCAAATCTGCAGAAGACCTCCCACTGGCTTAATTATAAATAGATCAGGCACTTGAAGCTCTCCAGCTACTTGCAATTTGTTTCAGGAAAAAAAAAAAAAAGAAAAGAGAAGAAAAAAAAAAGCTGGCTTTCATCTGAACCTTCTTCCTGCATAGTAAATGACAAGGAAGGTACAGCCCTTTATCCCTAACTCGTACTTTGCTTTTTAGATCCACCTTTTTCCTTCAGCATGAGTCACTTCTGGACAGAGACTGTTTCTGCTTCCTGCACATGCGGGCGAGTGTGGGAGGCATGCCCGGCACCTTGGGGACACCAACTCCTGCCCTGTCCAGGGCAGCTCTGCCCTGGGGTCCTGGGGCCAGCCGAGGTTTCCGTGCACATCACGCTGCAGGTTTGTCCGGCTGCTTTCCTGCAGGGAAGAGGCAACATGTTGGTCCCCTCGCTCTCAAACCTGCTGCTCGCCCTATGGGGAGGTGGGAGGAAGCAACATCTCCAACCGCAGCAGAGATGCAGACAGCAGGTCTAGCTGAGGCAGTGGTGGCCCTGGCCATTCTGCCTTGTGGTCCTGTTTCCACAGCGAAACGGAGCCAAGAGCAGGAGAAAGATGCGTGAGGGTGAGCACCGAGCAGTGCTCAGGGCAGTGCAGTGTTTCCTCGCGAGAACTGGCACTTCACTTCCACGGCATGAGTCTGTGAACTGAGGGAGCCGGCACATGCACTGAAGTGGCTTCAGACAAGGCTGCTTTTTGGCAGTTTTTGGATGCTGATTCTGTCTCCACTTGCACAAAGCTTTCCTGGCCACGCCGCTTCCTCTGCTTTTTAACAGCAGCACAGACCTCCTGTCCCATCCCCCAGGGAAATCCTGACACTGCTCAGGAAGACAAGGCAGCTGCAGGAGGGTCCCGGCTCGCAGAGCTCCCCAGGGCGTTCGTCCAGTGTGGGTGCCCCTCATCGCACCGGGCCCTGGCAGCTGCCGGTGCCCACGTGCCAAGCGCAGAGGCGGGTGGCACAAGACACTAGGCACAGAGAGAGCCAGGAACAAAGTTAGGGAGAGGAAGTTCAAAAATAGCCACGCTTTTCCTGTACGTGTGAGCTAGCTATTTTGTTGTTGCTTCTGTTTTAGGGCCTTTATTTTCCCCTCAGTGATAGAGGAACTGGGAAGGGAGAGGCTTGGGGAAAGAAGTGAGGGAAGTGGGAAACTCTTTAAAGGAAACGGAGGGGAAAAGATAATGATTTCATGACCAAGAATAAGATAAGCCAACAGTAAGAAGTTCCTCACAACACCCATCAGGCTCTTGTTATAAAGGAAGCGAAGGGGAGACACTGAGAGCAGCAGGAAACCTCCTTCCCTTCCGCACACGCCTCAGCGCTGCGGTGCCCGCCTCACAGCCCGCCGAGGGCCCAGCTCCGCCGCTGCAGCAGCAACGCTTGACACTGGGGTGCCCCTCACCTCGCTGCACGCTTGTACCCTTGTACCTGCCTCACGTGCGCCATGTACCCTGGCCTCCCTAATATCTGCTGCCCATCAGCGCCCCTGCGGAGGGGACCTGCGCCCGGAGGTCTCACCTCTCTTCTCCGCAGCTGTACAAGGAATAGAAAAATGCTTAAATTTGAACACTTTGAAGCTTTGCAGAGTAAACAAACTTCATTGTTTGGACCGCAGCAGGGAAAAAATTCACAGAATGCTCCGTGAGGTGTAAGAAATCTGGCATCTCCCGCACTATCTGCGCATCCCCCGGTAAATAGTTAATTGAAGACCTGAAAATAAAACACTCAGGGACACCATGTTATTAAAAAGCAACAAATCAGTCTTACTGTCTTGGAAGGCTACCAAAGCATCCAAGGCGCAGAGAGACCCAAAGCAAGAGAGCTCCAAAACTAGCAGAAACATGGCACTGCTGAGTTCAGAGTAAAGGCTCTTGAAATGGAGGGGTTTTATATAATGGGGGACAGCTCAATGTGGGATGTATGTGGAGGTCTGAAGCAACTATAAACATGTACTTACAGAGTGTTTGAGCCCAATATGTGCTGGAGAAAGAGAGTGTGAAAAATGGAAATACACTTTGGTGGAGGCAACTTTGGGCCATTTGTTTGCATTCTGTCTGAATTCCATCCTGGCCTTGCCTCTGGCCCCTCATTATCACAGATCCCCAACAGCTGAGGGATCTCTCAGAGAATAATACTAAGGCAGTGAAAGTGCAAGAAAAACACCCTCATGCATTAGACAGATCTCTCAGGCGTAGCTTCTTCTAAACAAGTGCTGTATGAAATTACAGCTCAAACGGAGGGCTTTTGATAGCATTTTCCATAACTCTTTAGGACTTTCTTGGAAAGATGGTTAAATAGGGTCTTAGAGAAAGCCAAAGCTTGACTGTGCGGTGCCATGGTCAGGGGAGAGCCTCCACACAGGCACTGCTAGTGACTGACCTGGGGCGTTGCTTGCTTTTCTTTGGAGCCCACACCAAAACCTTGGCTGCACTTTTGCAGGCGGCCTGTGCTTTACAACGGGCTACACCCAACCATGGGAATCACACCACGTGCAGAGTCTGGGTCTTTGCACCTACTTGACGCTGTTTTGGATGATGAAACCCATGGCAGCTACTGCTGATACTCTGCCTGCAACCGAAGACTACGTTATTTACTACGTTATTTTGCAGCTCAGATTCCACGTATGCGTCTTGATGTGCTGACAGCAACAGTGAGAAGGCTCAGTGTGTCCCAACATCCCCAGGGGCAAACTGAGACCTTGCAGTGAGGCTGTAGCAATGTGTTCCTTATATTTAAAGAAAGTACTCACCAACTTCTGTCCCTCTGAGCCTGATATTTCCTATACTTCTTTAACCACTTTGGTCTCTCTGCTCGCAGTAAGTTAACAGGATACCATGTTTTTGCCAAGATATTTTGCTAAACAAATGGAACCACAGGCAGTCTCCGCAAGGCAGTTGAGCAGTGCCACATGAGCCCAACTGGCAGCAGCAAAGAGTTTCATTTAAAATGAGCTTTAATTCAGCAAAACATCAACACTTGTTTACCACAGCCCATAAAATTCATGTGACAAAATACCTCCAGCGGATTAGCAGCCTGCTTTCTCCAAGAACGCAAAAGCACAGCAAATCAAGTCCGCACACATCGCAGCAGCAACACACTCGTTGGCTGGTGGCTCCTCATTGAAATCGGCACGTGCTGCGTGGCTGCCTGGGTGGCAGCAGCCTCCCTGACGCCCTCCCCCTTCTCATTAGACACTGCTCCCAGGAGACCTTCCTGCAGCAAAGGGCCCACCTTTGCCCATAGGTCTCTACAGGACACCACTCCGCTGGTGCTGCAGACACCAAAAAGGGGCTCGCACGCACGCACAGGACTCAGCCTGCTGACACTGGGAGGGTGGCACAATACCTCCAGCTGTCCTGCCGTTGCCTTTCCAAACACATGCTCCCTTGCCACTTTGCTGCAGCCAAGGATGCTGTTGGACCCGCTGCAAAGCCCCAGTTGGGGCCTTCTTCATGAGCCTTGACAGAGAAGACGAGAAGGGCTCCATAAAACAGAGACGGGCTCGTAAAACCCGTGTTTGACAGCAGAGAAGTGCCTGTAACACCAGCGTTTCACCTCCATGCCCTGGGATCCCACACTTTGCAAGCACTGCCAAGACAGTGCCTGCAAATTTGGCCCTGACAAAGAGCCATCACCCTTCACTGGCCACAGTAGCTGCGCTCCTTGAAGCTCCCACATTTCCCTTCCCATGTGGAGGAACAGCTTCTGGGCACGTTCAGACCGTGCTGGCCCTTGGACACAAGCAGGAAGCCGTGCTTGAAAAGCCAGCTCTGCTTTCAGGTCCACACACCCACTGAGAGCCCAGGGCAAGGACCCACCAGGGCCCTCAACTGCTTTTCCTTCCTGCAGGCACCTGGACTGGGCTCTGCCATACCCCTCTGGTTCCCCTGGCTTTTTCTATGAACTCCAAGAGCCCTCTGCTCCTGGGAAGAAAACAGGAACCAGGAAGACCTGCACTTTTGGTGTGATAAGTATTTCTAGCATTATCAGAAAAGAAAAAAAGAAAAAAAAGAAAAGACCTTGCTTTTCTTATGTGAATCCTCAAGATTTTGTGTACAAGAGCCAGGAGGACGCATGCAATGCTCTTGCACTCTCCTGCCCTGGCGAGTGCAGCACAGAGGAGCAAAGAGGGGAGCGATCACAGCGATTCGGAGTTTCCCGTGGTTACGGAGCTTGCAGTGAAGGACAGAGCGGCTCTAGCGTGTGGTGCCTTGCGCTCGGAGGAGTGATGTAACCGCTTGCTCGCTTGGCTGCGAGCCCGCCAGCCCTGGGGGTTGCAGCGCGCTGGCGTTTCTCGTGCCATGCGTATCTGCTCTGGCTAAATCCCACTTCCCAGAACATATTTTAAGGAAACCAAAAGAAAGTGGTTTGTCAGAGTCCAGCTAACTCAGGCCACAAAGCCCTGCTGAGCCAGAGCAGTTCACAGCGGGGGCGACGTGCAAGTTTCGCCTCCCGCCCCGCTGGGCGCGGTGCGGAGATGGTATCGCCATGGGGCCGGCGGGAAGGGGCTCAGCTGCCAGCGGCACCGTGCGGGGGAGCCAGGCGGGTGCCCAGGCCCCAGCCCTGCCCGTCCGCGCCAGGCCGAGCCCGTGGGTGCACGGGAGGAGAGGAGCGGGCGCACGGGCACCTGGGCTCCAAAACGCCAAGGCCGGCCGGGTCCCACCGTGGTTTTCCAAGCCCAGTGTCTTGACTTCCCTCCCAGGAGACCAAACCAGAAGGAGGGGTGTGTTTGACCTCTGGTAAAACAGAAACAAAGCGTTTCCCGAACAAATAACCACATTGAAGCCTGACAATGTCATTACAAAAGACCATTTTATTTCAGGTTCCTCCGGGCACACTATATTGCAAAGTAACACTAGGCAGGTCTACCTTCACATTAAGAGTCTTGCAACAGAATTAGGATTCTTGCTGTGGAATTGAGATGTTTGTCCGTTTGGTAAAATTTCAAAGCTTTTCCCTTGGCACTCGTACAGGACTCGTCACTGCTTAAACACATGCATTAGCGGATGTGCCAGAAATGTGATATGAGACTTGGAGCAGGCACTTTCCAGTTAGGTCTTTTGAGAGCTGTTGGGCTGTCCAGATGCAAGAGGTCAACAAATATCTCCATCCTAATTTTGACAGTGGGGGAGATGAACATCTCCAGATTTTGATCACAAAGTAGACTTGCTTTTTGGGTTTAACGCACTATTAAGGTCACCTTCTTATTTTTGATGCTCTCCTTGTCATCTTTGCTCCCATTACCAAGGAAGATCTGCACTATTTTTGAGTAATAAGCTTTGCTTATATTCAGGAATTACACCAGCTGTTAGGCACCTGATTAATGTAATAATTACATAAACTCATAGAAACCATGCCTGAAGTGTTATCCACAAAGTCCATCCTTGTCCTCTAGTATGTGTTGCATGTGAATACACATATGAGCAGTAAATGAATCACTGGATAAATATGGCACTTTTACATATTTTCCTGGATACCACACAGAATTAGGAAATGCTGTTTTCTTAGCTGACACATTTCTAAAATATGGTCATACAGTTTTGAAAATACACCCCATGGAGCAGACAGTAAGAAATTCAGAAAAGTCAGCAGTGCAGCTACCTGAGTTTGTTCCCTAAGTTTAAACGGTTAAGGGTAATTTGGTGTTTTATCCCTCGCTGTGAGCCCGAGGGCTGCCTGCGCACAGGAGCCACTTAGCCCGGCTGTGCTCACAGCGGCTTGGCCGTCCTGGAAGGGGCTCGGTGCCTCGGGGACGGGTCACCCCAACACCTCCACACCCTGAGCTGCAGCAGGGCCCAGCAGAAAAACAGGCCTTTCTTTTCTTTATGGCTTAGCTTTCTTCTGGCTTAAGAGATTGATTTGCCTTGTGGAGGGATGGGACAAGCGCCAGCCCAGTAAAGGCAGAAGTGGCCAGTGTGGGCGGCCAAGACGAGGCATCCAAGGAGGAGGAGGAAGGAAACTGCCCTTCTTCAGCGGCAGCTCATGGTGAGACCGACTGAACAGCCCAGACCCTGCGGGGAGATGCAATTGGTAGGAAAGTGCTCAGAGGGTAAAAGCTGTTCTCACCTGGAGGGTGACTCGAGACACAGGAGCACAAGGCACTTGGTACCGTGTAGTGGTGCCCCAGGAGGGGCTGCATGGGTGTCAGGTCACTGCCCCTAAGCGACGGGCTCCAGCTGCAGGCACGAGGCGCGTCCTTCCCATTGAGAAGACAGACCACAAACTACACGTGAGACATTAGACACAAAATAAATTATGGATTCAAAATGCTACATCGAAGGAATATAAAGATTTTTCTTTTAAAACTTTAAATGTAATCCCATATTTCAAATCTAAATAAGATAACTATACAGCTCCACCAATTACTTGGATATTTTAAACAGTTTACATTCATCAGGAACAACAGCACTTTGGTTTACATAATTAGGTTAATATGAGCAATGAAACATTTTTCTCCCTCACATTACATCAAAGTGAAGTACATTTAGAATATATATACTGCCAAGCTGCTCCAGTAAGTGCATTCCACATATGAATAAAGAGTAGCTCTTGCAATAGCCACCTCAGTTGAAGGTCTTTTAGAGAACTAAATAAAACCCCTTTTGAACAGCTTGCATTGATTCCTTCATGCCAGACCCATTTTTGACTAACCATATGGATCTTCTCCAGAACAGAACCAAGCCCAAAATATAACTTTGGTGCCCTGGCAAGCCCGTTTACCAAATGCAGAGCACTCCCCGGAGCAACGAGGAAGCACTGGCTTCGTTTGCCTCCCACCTTCCTAAGTCAGACTGTTGAAGCAACACGATGCTTTTGTACCAAGCTCAGGAACTCAGATGAACTGTAGTTCAAGACTCGCAACAGCAATTAGAGAACATTTAAAAGCAACCAACCCGACAATCATCAAACAACTATTTTACATCACTTAAACAATCAGTGTTTCAACCTCTGCTATTTATAAAAAGCATTACCTCCTTCAGAAAGTACTTATTTCTAGGCATTTTAGCAAAGCACTGATCCAGCACCTGTGTTTGACTCAGATATGTGCTATATGTTGGACAGGACGAAGAGATCTTCTCCCAGCAAAATAATTTACTGTCATATAGTTATTTTTGATTAGCTTAAATCAGCTTGTGAGCAGCACACATATTACCATGGACTATACCTGCTAAACTTTCACAAAAGAGAGCAAGTGGCTGGATAAACAAAAAACTGAATGTGGCTTCAGAGAATAAAATTCTAACCTGATACTTAATCATTAAAGAGTATTACAGATGATTACATTATTTAAAAAGCAGGCTTCCCGATGTATGATTTCTGATTTAATTATTAGCTGGGAGATGAAAACATAGCCTTCATCACTGTCCTCTGGTAGGCTGAGATTTTCAGAAGCTAATGTATTCATTTAATCTCACTTCTGTAAATCCGCAAATGTTCCTGTGCTGAGCTTGATAATACAATTACACAGCTTGATTAGGGAGCATATTAGCTGCTAAAACTTGTGTCATTTCCATGTCAGAAGCTTTACAAACTAACCATGATTGCACTTTTTCTGAGTGCCATTCTTGTGAGGAGCCAGCATCCTTGGGGGCAGGGAGCCGAGGGGCCCGGGCAGCTGCAGGAAAGGGCACAGCCCGGACTCGGTTCCGCTGGCTGCCGAACACCTGGGGCCATCGCTGACCACCGGGGAGAGGGGGCATTCAGCATCTGCCGGAGCACCCTCCGAACACCACGTCCTAAGGGAGCCACACGAACCAGGAAGACCTAGTAGACCAGGTACAAACTAGGCAACCCAAAGCACACAGCTGAAACACGGTTCCCCTGAGGGGATTAGTCAAAGGAAAAAAAATCAGCAGATAAAAACACTTGCTTTTGTCAGTAAAAATTAAGTTACACCCTTGTGCTCAGAGCAAAATAAACTTAAAAATATCTTAAAACAGTGAAAAAATACAAGAAAATTTTATTTAAAAATATATGTACTCCTTACTCCAAACTTGTTTGTACAGACAGGATTTGTTTGAAAAGGAAAAAGAAATAAACATAGCACTAAATGCATATTCAGAGTATGCACTTCCTATAGCCTATATGGTAGAAGTGTATTTCTGTAAAACCGAGCAAGAGGAAGTTAGTTATTCAGCTTTCATGTGTTCCCTGACATCGGAAGGCAATGTTTCAAACAAGGCGTCCTCTACAATGAAACCAGTTCGCTTCAAAGCTCTACATTCACCAAGTTCAGCTGGGAGAATTTCAAAGTGGTTGCCTTTAATATCCAAGTAGGAGAGAAATACCAAATTACCGATTTTGGGTGAAAGGACTGACAAGCTGTTTTTCCCAATTTTCAGAGTCTTAAGCTTTTTGCAAAAGTAGAGTTCATCTGGCACACTCTCCACTTTGTTACAAGTGATGGAAAAATATTGTAAACTTTGCAGAACTCCTATTTCTGGTGGGATAAAGCGAATGTCATTGTAAGACAAATCCAAATATCTGATTTTGTTGCATAGGAAGAGGTGGGATGGAAGAACCTCTATTTTGTTATGGCTGAAGGAGAGGCGTTCTAGGCTGGTGAGTTTCTTTATATGCTCAGGGATGTATGTTATACTGTTGTACCACAGCTTAAGGATTGTCAGTTTTCTCAGATGTTGGAAACTTACTATTTCTTCAATTGATTTGAGGTTGTTCTCCTTTAAATCCAATTCCTGAAGACTGAGAAGGCTGAAGACCGCATGAGGAATGCGTTCTAAATCGCAGTGAACCAGTTCCAGCTCGGTCAGGTTGACCATCTTCTTCAGGTTGTTGAGCATGACCAGCTTAGTGCCATCATTATGGATGCACAGTTTTTGCAGGTGACTTGAGACATCAACAGCAGACTGTGGGATTTTGGACAAATTACTTTTAATGTAAAGAATTTTAAGGCTTTTAAGTTCCCGGAAAGACTCCAGTGTAATGTTTTTGGAGATATCATGACTTAGAGAGCCAATTAAATAGAGCTCTTCCAAATTCCTGAGGCCATACATCCAGTGTGGCAGTTCTCTGATGTCATCAAACTTGACACTTAAGATCTTAAGATTCTCCTTCAGAAAGGCCAATGCGGCGCTGTGGATCTTCACAGAGCACTGGTGCAAAGACAGCTCTTGGAGATTGTCCAGCTGGGCAATGGTTGCTGGTATCATCACGTTATTAATTATTTCAAGTTTTAAAGACTGCAGCTCTGTAATTTCAAAAACTGTGTCTGGGAGTCCAGAGAGCATGAAAAGCTGTAGCTCCAAATGACTGTGGGAGTTTGTCTGTAGCCGTTGTCTCAATTTATCTGCAGTCCACTCGTTGTTTAAGTTCAGTTGTTTCAGCTTATTTTCACTGACTTCAGACAGAAAGACAGCAAATCTCTTGGAATAGAGAGGATCATATTGATCTATCATATGAAGCATAAAAGCAAAGTCATTCTTGACATCTGGGATATCATCAATTCCTGTCTCTTGACGAACATATTCGAAAGAATATTCTTTCAGTGAGCGATAGAACAACCAGTATAAAGTGTAAAGGCATGTGAGGCCGTAGATGCTTACAAAGCACAGGTAGCAGTAGGAAAGCTTAGAGAACAGATGGGCCATTGTGTGATTACAGCAAAAATTCTTATATCCTGTCATGTCTTCAATATCAACATTACAGACTACTGTAAAATTAACTTCTGAGACAAGTGCTGTGTTGTAAGCAATAATGATAAGGAATTTAATTACCTTAAGTACAGTCTGGCGAACATACATAACATAGAGTATATCACCTTCCTCGACATGCAGTCTGAATTTCTTCACTTTTTCAAACAGTGCTTTGGCCTGTTCACCTTCTTTCTTATCTAGCGCTCCTGGTGTCCCCTTATCCACAACCAGCTTCTCAGGGATTGATTTTAAAGACTGCGTCTTGACCAAAGTGCCTTCGGTGCTTGGCTGGATAGTGTTAGACTTGCTTACATTATTCTTCCTGTTATCTTTCTCTTCAGAGTCCTCCCCTGACACTTCTGATAAGGCTCTTGTTGTCCAGGGAGAGTCAAAGCACTTCCCAAGTATCGAAATGAAATGCTCGATTTTGGAGCTCGATCCAGGGAACTTGAACCAGAAGTTACTGCACAGCATGAAGACCAGTGTGTGTATAAGGACAAGGTAAGGGAAGTACTTGGCATACCAGTGCAGGGCACGCTCGTAGCACACCTGATTTATAAAGCTGTACTGCTGAAGGTCCAAATCAGTCTTCAGTCCTTTCATTTCAACAGTAGCTGGAGCAGTGGATGGCTTGGGAGGGAGCGGAGTTGTGTCTGGGATTGTGTGAAACACATTGGAGCTGTTAGACTGGTTCTGGCAAGGCTGTATTCGCTTTGGAAGGCATATTATCTTGTCCTGCATGACCTGAAACACACAAAAAGACACCCTGTCAGCTGACGTACAGGCAGTGGCGGCACTGCCAGGAAGCGGCGGTCCCGGGAGCTCCTCCCCTGCCGGGCATTCCTCCTCACAGCTCTGCGCCGGGCCCGCTTTGTGCTGTTATTGTTGTTGTTAGGCCCAAAGAGACGCTTGTTCTACACGCCAGGAACCAGGTCACCCCCTTCCATCTACGGTTAGCTTTCCATAAGTTGAATAAGAAGGCATTGCAACAATCCAGAAAAAGGGAAAGTGCGGGTAACGCATCCCGGCAGGACAAGGGGGAAGCCTCTGCCTTGCTCTCCCCAGGGACAGCGTGTTCTGGCTGCGCGTGCTTACCCTGACCAAACGCAACGCCGCGCTCACAGACTGTGGACTGGAAAGCAGCGCTGCTGCATTCGTGTGGGTTTATGTGCAAACTGGGAGGTCTGGCAGACCCAGAACGGCTCGCGGAGAGTCAGGACGGGGCTATCAGCACCCCTGCTATTGTTAGGCTTTGGTCTTAGTCAGGATATATAGGGAAAATGGAGAGTTGAAGGCTTTTCTCTGTGTGTGTGCATGGACTTTATTTCTAATCATTTTCTCATATATATTAAATAGGAAGAGGCAGTCCTCATTCCAAACACCTGTGAAATATAATGTAGCTCTGCCCTCAGCCCATCTATAATGCAAAACAGAGCAACTTTCTTAACTTGGGCCAGCCTCCCACGCTGGCAACCACAGGTCACAACACCTTTGGGCACCAGTCATCTTCAGCTTAGCTTGGGGTAACAGGTTGAGCTCAGTGCCAGGCTCCCTGCAGGACGGAATTTAAAATATTAAAAAAATAATCCATGTGATAAACCAGGGAGCTCTGTTATTTGCCTGAATGACTAACTGGGATTAGCCCAAACTAAGAATGTGCCTTTAACTGTAGTGGGGATGTATCCTTTGGCATCAGGGTTGCTGAGTGCACTCAACAGAGGTGGGCAATAGGAGCCACCAAACACCGATTTCACCCAGTGCAGGGAGATGCTGCACTGGGACCTCACATATTTTTAACATTATCAGTGCCACAACTGTGGCCACTTCAAAAACTTCTTGCCTGTAAATGCTATTGTTGTCAAGGGCAAGTAACAGAGTATTCTGTTATATTTATACACTGGATCATGTCTTTGCTAGTAAATTGGAATTTAAAAATTCCCTGTGTTATTCGCATTGCTTCCAAACACTATTTTCCAGTGTGCTTCATCCAATCAAGCAGATAAATTTAAAACTGACAGAT
The DNA here is from genome assembly GCF_059628265.1 of Tinamus guttatus. Classification (NCBI taxonomy): domain Eukaryota; kingdom Metazoa; phylum Chordata; class Aves; order Tinamiformes; family Tinamidae; genus Tinamus; species Tinamus guttatus. Next base: position 816,803 of record NW_028288776.1, read on the forward strand.
ACTCTACTTTATGTGCTTAAGCAAACACTTGGCTACCAAAGCAGAATAAATCCTTGTACAGAGAGATTTTTAAACACAGACATCATACTTTCCAAAAGATATTTGAAAAGACAATACAGGCAAAACTACAGTTGATTTCACATAAAAACTGGGACATGGTATGTGAAAACCTTGAGCCATGTAAGGGAACAAATCCTGCTGAAATCAGAGTTCTGTCAATGTGTCCTTTTTGCTCCATTTCTGAGTCATACCAAAGAACAGGCATCCACATTTGAACTAGCACTATGGCCTTCTACTTTTGTAGAGTCCATTACAAACAGAAATTTCCATTTTTTTTTTTTTTTACGTTTTGGTTCTTTAGCACAATGTAACAAACAGGGAGTGACAATAGCGTAAGTCGTCCATGTGGGAACACCCGCAGAGATGCCTCGGCATGGAGGAGGCATAATACAGGTTGTGGCAGCGTTAACAAAATCTCTATATTCATTTCAAATCTATTTGAAGTATAAAGGAAAAAAAACTATCAACAAATAAAAATGTCAAACCAACAACAACAACAACAAAGAAAATACTAAAATACATTTTTAAGCTCCTAACCAACAAAAGAAGGTAAGAAATGGGACTTTCAGTTGATGACTGTTTTGTTATGTCAGACTGTGGTGAGAACAGGCATCCAGACACAGGCTTTTGTCAAGATAACCAAAGGCAATTGCCAAACCAACAGCCCTGGCACCGCTCCATGGACTCCAGCACAGAGGCACTGATTTACAGCCACTAAAAGCCTGGCCTGTGTTATTTCATTTTGCTGCCTAAATGACTTGTAATTCTGGGACCAGTCAATTTTCGTGTTGTTCGTGGTGGACACAAGGGAATGGCAACGTGCGACGCCCTCCTGCCAGGGCCCTTTCCCGCCTGCCTCGGTCTTCCCGTGCCCCCGCCAGTGCCCACGCGGCCCCGGCCACGTCCTGCTCACCTGCAAGGTGCACCCGAACACACCGATCATCAGCATGGCGACAGAGAGGTAGTCGGTGAAAACGTCCCACCAAGGCTTCAGCACCCGGAAGGCTGGCTGCTGCTCCGAGAACTGCCGGAACTCGGTCACGGGAATCATCTTCCTGCAAGAGAGGCATTGGAGCACTGAGCCCTGCTGTGCTATCCCATCCCGTCCCATCCCAACTCCCAGCCCCTTCCAGCCACCCTTCCACCTTCATTCGCTTACATTTTCTCTGCTGTGGTTTCAGGGATGCTTTGAAGTACTCCTGTGCATTCCCACCACGGCTTTAAATGTACAGTGCTTGGAGCACGAGCCACCAGAGCACCTCAGCTAACCGAAACTGCAGGCAGCACGGGCGCACCAAGGGCTTTATCTTCACCTCCGCGCTGAGCCTTACATCACCGCTTCCTCCGAAAACTCAGCGAGCGTGTACAGGCAGAGAAACCCATCTCAAAGCCCACAGCACATTGTGCAACTCAATCCCAAGATCCAAACAGCGTAGAAACACCCCAGCGGGTTACGATGGCAGGATAAAGACACATGGGAAGGCAACTAAAACTGTCCCAAAGGACAAAAACTGCCTTCTGGAGAACGTGGTAAGTGCTCTGGCTCCTGCTGCTTGGCCAGGGCACAGAGGCTCTTGGCTGCGCGGGGCGATGGTATGCGGTACTCAAACAAACTCCCCTCGCTCTGCACGTGCTTATCTCCCCCGTGCTCAGCGGACACAAGAGTGGAGCCACGGCGCTTCAGCAGAGCGTGCCTGGGAGCTGCTGCCACCAAGCCTTCGCGTCCCACGTCTCCTTTTGAAAACCCACTGGAAAAAAACACCCACAGACCTCGGGCATTTGAGGAACCCCACGCAGCTTTCCGCACGCCCCGGCACCAGCGCAGACCCCTCGCAAGGCAGCGCGGCGCTGGCGGGCTGCCCACTCCCTGCGGCTCCTGGGAATACTGCTGGCCGGAGCTGAAGAACGGCCTGAACTGAGCTCTCTGCGATCCCCGAGATGTTTCATGGCCATGGAGAGAGGAGGCATCACCCTCCTCCTCTCTATTCCCACACAGAGCCTTGGCAGCAGCAATAGCTGCTCACAAGCTCTACAAAAATCCCGGCTGAGGAGGGCCCACTTCCACAGGCGCAAAGCTGCCTGGCTGCCGCATCCGACAGGCACCCGCCTGGTTTCCAGGGCCCTTCGCGTATCATACGTTTGCTTGATTCCCCCTGAGTGACATGTAGGGAACTGAGAGGAAGGTAGAAAGTTCCTGGCACCACAAACACAGGCTGTGTGGTCCCTGGCAGCGCGAGGCTCCCCGCTGGAGCCTGCACGTATCGTCACCGTGGTCCGCGATGCACAAGGAGGGAGACCTGCTCGCGGGAGGCCTCTCCAAGCCGCGCGCGAAAGCCCCGCTTTCCGTCAGGACAGGGGCTTCTTATCAGCTGACTGAAAATTATACCTTTTTTAATTCTTCAAATACAGTGCTGCTGAATGATGATGATGTTATTGCATATGGTGACAGTAAAGAAAGGGGCAACACCTGCCTAACAACAGACCACTGGACAGAGTGTGCAAGAAGCATGAGCTGTCTTTTACTCAAAGAGTAGTAAATGTCCCTCCTATGAATTTCAGTTCACCTGCACTCAAAATGCTGTTTACTGACATGACATAGTCTGTGCATGGGACAGACATGGGACATGTGCACTCTGCCCGATTAAATATTACTCTAACCCACTTTAAGGAATTATTGAATTCTAAATATTGAACTAATTTGTTCAATTAAAATCAGAATGTTTTCTTCTATTTTTCCTCTCTCATACATTTTAATCATCCCTAGAGAAAACAAAATTGTATGTGAGATAGATTATCTAGTTCCCTGCTACCAGAAGGAGTCCCAGAAGGGGCTCAGGTTAAGAGAAGTTGTACTGGCTGCAGAAAAGAGCTGAGGGTGCCAGATTGAAGAGGGGAGAGAGAAATTAGAAGAGATTTTTTATTATTATTTTAAAGTTTCTAGGAAATGCAGAAGACTAGATGGGTGAAGACCAATGCACAATAATGAGAGGGAATACTGGGCCCAGGAGCACGGAGGATGTGCAACGAGCACCCAGCTCCCCCCGCAGAGGAAAGGGAGAGGCAAATATAGCATCCTGAAGGAACGTGCAAGGACTTGCAGATAATAAACAAACAGATATGGCCCCCGCTGGAAATAGAGACGTGGAAGAGAACCAAACAAAACATTCAGGTCCAAACTCCCCGCTGATGTAAACAGGCATGGTTTCCAGCTAAATCTCAGATATTCGCTCCAGCGGCAGCACTGACCGCAGAAGGCAGCTAATGCATAGGCAATTGGGAGCAGGGCACGATGCCTTAATGGGACCTCGAAGAGCTGGGGGGAATAAATAGATCTGAGATGGGGGGAAGAAAAGTCCTGGGAACAAACATGACCCATTAATAAATGAGAGCGATTAAACTCAAGGTCGCCTCCGATGGGGCCGCGCTGCAGCGCGCTGCGGCTCCGCTGCAGCGGGGCGAAGGAGCACGGCGAAGCGCACGCCAGGGGAGCCCCGCACCACACACTGGCAGATGGGGCAACGCACACTGTGAAGGACACGGGTGTCCCACGGGCCGGCGGCTGGAGAAGCGCTGATGAGGGCGCTTCCCGGCTCCGCATCCACCCCAGCTGCACGGGGGCCGTACGGCCAGCAGACCCCGCTCCCCCGCTGCAGCGTGGCTGCGCTGGCCTTGCTTGTGCCCGGGGAGGTTCTGCACTTCCAAAGACGCTTTCCCACTACAAGGAAATGGCGCATTAACATCCACAGGCACCTCCAGCACAGCCTCGAACACTAGAGCTTCTGGCGCTGCAGAGCTGCCCAGCCCCGTGCGCCCGCTATCGCTAGGTAACTGTTGCTATTTTTAAGCAATTCTGGCAGAGTAACTTAATTCACTCTCAGCAGCGGGGCTTTGAATGAATCCACACCCGGCTCCAGGCTGCGCTGGCGGACACTAAAGCCCTGCATGTGGCCCCATGCATGCTCCAGCCCGGCCCAGTGTGGTCCCAGCGCCTTCGGGACGAGGAGACACCAGGGAGCAAAACGTGAGGAAGCCAGCGGACAGCCCAGCGCCGGGGAGCAGGGAAGGGGAGCGGAGCAGGGGCAGGATGAGCAGGCCGCTCCCCTCCCTGGGAACGGGAAGGCCGGCGGGATGTCTTGCCAGCAGCGGGCCAAGGAGGCGCATGACCCCAGCCCATGGGGACTGAACCCAGCCTGCCCATCGCTGCACCGAAGGGGAGCGCTGAGGAGAGCGGCGTGGGGACTGCTCTGCCAAACAGAGGCCTGAGAAAGCGCTGGGCTCAGCAAAACCCGCTGCCCTTGCTGCTTGCAACATGTTGCACACACTTGGATAAATTATGAAAGGCCTTTGGGGACTTCTGCTGCAAGCAGGTCCCTGGGCTAGTTCCCATGCATGATTTATAGCGTATTCATCTTCATTAAAGGCGCGGAGCACGGCACATCGTTAGCATGAGGCGGCCACAGTTACGGGAAGCAGGAGCCGTGCCTGGAGCGGCGCGGGGATCGCCCTTGCCCCCGGGCCCCGCTCGGTGCCAGGGCTGGCCCCGTGCACACTTCCAAGGGCTCCCACGAGGCGCTCCCGGCGGTACCGCAGCCACCTCCGACCAGGAGCTAAAGTGCTCTCCAGCCCTGTCTTCCCTTAAAATGTTTTAAAACTATGATTTAACCAAAAATTACTCAAATCTTTTCTAAGAACAAGCTTAGCAGAACGCACATTAGATTATATATAGTACAAAACTTGCTGTTTTCCAGGTGCCGATGCTGTGGAGCACAGCCCCACGTTTGCCCTGTGTATGAGGGATGCCCGTTTCTGTGCTGGCACTGGCTGCCCACAGCAGGCTCCACTGTACACCCCTGGAAATTGTGGTTCTCCTGTGGCTTCTGCAAATGCAGCCCCTGGAAGGGCTGACCCCTGGGTCTGTGCCCGGCACCTCGAGCCATGGGAAAGGCCTGGCCTCGCTTAAGCGCTTTACCAGGCCAGACAGAAAGCAGACGCATGGGCCAGGCACAAAGTTTGGAGAATAGATTAGACTAAAGGGGAAGTACTGTGATAAGGGCTGTAATTAGCAATCCTAATTCCCAAGGGCTCAAAGATACACTCTTATCCGAGATCCTATATGTGGGATTGTGGGTACAGTGAAAAAGTGCCCAAACTACCCCAAAGTTCAGTTCTGGTAATTATCTTGCTATATATTTGTAAAAATGTATTTGCATATATCTGTGTGTGCATATATATATATATATATATCATAATGTCTAGCATTGGGTCAGCGCAGGCTTGGCCAGTTCACATGCAAAATACAGTGAATGCCTCTATGATAACTTCTCTCTATATTTGAGGTATTTAAGGATAACAGTCCCCATAGTGAGGCTTTCTTTACATTGGTGTTCCCAGTGAAAAAATGCTGTTGAAAGCTACATTGAAAACCGACTACTTGATAATTTGGCAAAAAAGTATCACTCATTGCCAGCCTTCCCAAATGCAAGCGGCTACTTTTAGCTCTGTTAATTATAACAGAGGATTTCATAGCAAAAAGGAAAGATCAGAATTTGGAAGTTAGAAATACAAACAAATGATACTGTTGCTCCAATATAAATCCAACATTAAAAGAGCTGGAAAGCTTTTAAAAGCCATTTAAAAAACAATCCGTTCACATCCAAACAGTTATTTTTAAAAGTCCGTGTGTTTACTGCATTTTCAAACAAACTACTTGAAATTCTGCATCTCGGGGCTGGGGCTGGCGAGGAAAGGCGGCCCCGAGGCCGAGCAGAGCGTGCGCGAGCGCTGCCCCCCACGGCCCCGCCGTGCCCGGCTGCCGAGCACGGGCACAGCCACTTGCTCCAGGAGCAGGAAACATGAATGAGCAGAGCTACCACTTGGTAGTATAACATATTTTGCAAGCTCTCTGAAAACAACTGAGTCTAAACTGAGCGCGAGTTAAAGCTTGCCCTGTGCAACTGCTGGCATTAATCCGATGTGATACCACATGCAACAGAAGTTATCTGGGTCAATTCATGGCAGTTTGCATTCTGGGGAACAGACGAAAACAGCAGCGGCCTAAAGAATAAATCATTGTAAACCATTCCGCAGATTTTGGCGGTCCTACAAAGCTCGTCCCGTGCAGCCAGCACGTGGGCAGAGCTGCCGTGTCCCCACGGCCGGGCTGGCACGCGAGACCCCCGCCCGGCATCCCCGAGCACCAGGACAGGCCCCTCCTGCCCGCTCTGCTCCAAGCGCTGGCGGCAGCCTGGGCCGCTGCCCTGCGAGCGCCAGGCCCGAGTGCCCATCTCGCAGGGGACGCACTGAGGAAGCGGCTTTACTTCAGCTGCGCTTCAAAATATACCTTGCAATCCACAGCCGCACGGACAGTAAATGCCGCTTTGGCACCAGGAAGCGAGACAAAACCCTCGCTGTTTGTTTTAATAGAGCCACAGTGCATTTTCATGTATTACGCACCAAAAATACCTCCCATCGTCAGCAGCTCTTTGACTTCTATTTGGTTGGACTGAAGACAAAAAAATGTTCAGGGCTGGACTCTGCCAGATAAAATCTCAGTGAAATCAATAGGAGTTCTTCCTGTACCAAGTGCATAGGGCTGTATGCAGATTTGGCTTTGCTTAACTGTTCATCTGATTTTAAAGAAAAGTGAGCTGCATGCATTTCCATGTCAAAAAGACTGCTTCAAAGGCAATACTCATCATTCTGCAGCTTTGGGAACAACATTCTTAGTTTATCAGGGCTATCTTTCAAGCACAGGGCCCTCTTCGCAGAGCTGTAAGATGTTCCTAATGCGGGTGAAAAGGCTTAAAAGCAAACCAAAGTACTGCAGAGGGAACTGTGCAGAGAGTGTTAATTTAGTACTCCTAAAGTACATCTCAATGACTGAGAAAAGTAACACACATCAGGTTTTAATCGGTGCTACACCAGGTTTTCCACAAACACTTATTTAATATATTCAGATAACAAAGGCCAAAGCAGCTCTCAGCTTCATAGAACAGAAAATACTGAATAAACTAATGCCACTCATTGGCAAAGAAATATTCAGGGGCCTTAGCCTTACACAAGGGCTCATAATAAAATATTTTCAGCTGATATAATTAAAAATTAATTCCTAATTGGGGCAGTAAACACAAAGGGTCCATTCTGAGTTCTAAATAGCCCAGCCATCTGAAAAGTTAGTTAAAAACATTTTATGCAGTGACTGAGCCAAAAACATTAAAGAAATGCCTGCTTTCACGATTGGCGAGACGTCTTCGTATAAAGGATCTTTTCTGCTCCCGCTCGCATGCTGCACAAGGGAGCTCTCTGGAGCCTGCGAGAGCCTCATAAAACACAAGGCCCCGCACACCTGGGCAAACACACAGGTATGCTCAGCCCCAAACACATCCCAGGCACTTTCCTCCCCTAAAACCATCCTTTGGGATACAAATACCCAACAATAAGGACACAGCTCAGTCCCATCCTCTCTCTGGATGGACCAGGGAAAGCCACTGCAGATGGACTGCAGCTCATGAGACACGTGGTGGGACGACCTGCACCCGTGCGCAGAGGCATCAGCACCTACAGAACTCCAGGGGCTTTTAAATAAACCTCAGGGTTTGGGACAAAACTGAGCTTCCTGCCTTAGGTCTTTATTGACATTTTTCGGATCCCAGGCCCAGGGTCTGCCTGTAGAAGATGGAGGAGCTCTAGACGAGGCTCCTGCAGAGTCTCCTGTTGCAGCAAGGAGCAGAGCAGAAGGGCCGAGGCGAAAGCGCTCGCTGGGCCGCAGGTGCGCAGCGCCCTCGCCCATAAATCACAGCAAGGAGCGAACGCTCCCTGTGGCCGCAGGGCGCTAACAAAAGGCTTTCCGCAAGGCATTGTCTGCGAGCGTCCCTCCGGCACGCCGGGACAGCTGGGGCGAAGCAGCCGCTCCGCCGGGGACAAGGACACGGATCCTCCAGGGGCCTCTCGCACCCTGCGGAACCCGCGGGCCGGCAGCAGCGCTCGCTCCTGCGCTCGGCCCTGGATCACGCGCGCACCGGGCATCGCACCCGGCCACGGCTCTGCTCACCCTCCGCTCCAGGACACGCATCAGTCCGAGCGACCGCCTCGTTTTCAATGATGAGCACGGAAAACTGGAGACATTCAGAGCATTTCAGCAGCCTGCAGGCTGGTTTGCCCTGGGTTTTGGATCCCTGTCAAAACGACATCCCTGTTTGGTGTTGCCACTAAAGGGAGGAGTGACCTTACTCTCCCAGGTGAATACTGCTTAGTCCAGAATCTGCAGGAATGAGATGCTGAATGCTGCTCACCTGGGAGCCAGCAGGAAAGTTAAAGCTTACTTTGACAGAGAGAAATAGATCTGTAATGCTACCATATGGGAGCAAACTTAGGACCTTTCTGAGGACAACAGTAGCACATTACACGTATTTCGTTAGTAGAGCAATGAATATTTTGTTAGTAGAGAATTTTACTTTAAAAACACAACAGTACAAATAAAATAAAAACCTTTTATATGCTATGGTTATATTGCAAGACTGGAAAAAAATATGTATACTTTAACTTAGAGCAGAATCCTCCCAAACTCTCAGAAAATGTGCATTTACATGGCAATATCCTACCTTTTAAAAACCTGACCTGGTCAAACACTGGATTGCAAGTCAGCCCCTTCATGGGAGACACAAACATTGCTGAGAGAATCTCCACACTGGAAAAGCTGCAGAAAAGGAGCATATTGGTACAAGCTTATGTCTCCCTGGATGACACAGTTGTAAAGTCCATCTTCCAGCTGATTAGCTTCTTGTGTCAAGCAATAACAGGTAAAATGATTGCAGGGAAGAGAGGCGGATTCAGGGTCTGTCAGGATTAAAGCCAGTTTGGCCATGAGAAGATGATGATGCCTGCCCGGTGGTACCAACAAAAGCAATACAGCAAACGGCACAGATCTTAAAAGGTCTTAAAAACATACAGCCTCTGTGCTATAGTATGAGTTTACATCAAAGCTGTGTCTCTGGACAAAACACTAAGGGATGAAAAAGAGGAAAACTTTCATTCTGATGAATGTATAAAATCCAGCTTTGGAAGGAAAGGGCCTCCTTTCCTTCCTACATGAGGGGCCTACATTAGGCTTCTCAGAAAGCATTTTGAGGTCATTTTTATTCTTTTCTGATGTAAAATGTTTATTTTACAAGCTTTCTTTTATTACACTGTTCTGTCCCTCACTCCTCAGAATTTCATGCCAGCAGAGACAATATAATTTAACTAAAGTTTTTTTTTTTTTTTTAGAGTAAAAATCCTGTGCAACCGCACAGTAGCTCCTGTCAGCACTAGTGTCACCTACGCTTCTGTGCTTCCTGCTGCCTGCGGAAGGGCCAGGCTGGGAAGTGCCTTTCTGGTGGTGACCAGGACCTGCTGGAAGCAGCGGCTCCCGCGGGCCCAGGGACAATCGGAGGAACTGCTCTCCCAGCGACCGCTGCCGGCCTCGCTCTGCTCTTTGGTCTCGAGGCCACCTCAGCGCTGGGCAACCCTCCCCACAGCCCCGGCCACCCCGTCCGTGGGACCCGCTCAGAAACCAGCCCTGTCCTAGGCTGCTCAGGAGGTCGACTCCAGCTGCGGCAGAAACCGTTGCAAGATGGCACTAGGGAACTCCAGAGTCACACGAGTTTGTTCTGCTCTGAGAACCAGCCCAGGCCTATAGAGTAACTGGATTTTTAGTATTGGCCAAAAAGTTTATTTTTAAAACCACTTACAAGAATAAAAAGAGCAAAAGAAAAAAAAAAAAAAAAACTACGAAATGTTCCACTACCACAAAGCCTTGTTGGGGGCCTGTTGGTGCTCAAATGGGAAGAAAACGGCTGAAGAGCTGCTATGCGCTGCAGCAAAGCCAGAGCACAACCGCAGCAGCAAAGTGTCTCAGAAAGCCGGGCCAAGCACCGGCACCGCGGGCAGCGCCGAGCACCAGGAGACGGGATCTCTGGTTGAGACACCCAGCGAGGCCCTGCCCGGCCCCAGCCGAGGATGCCGGGCGCTGATCCGCGCCCGTGCGAGCAGGCACCACCGGCAGAGAGAGAGCGGGTGCTGAAACGGGAGCCTGGGAAGGAAGCGCCACCCTTCCAGCTGCTTCGGCCACACCAAAAAGAAAAGTAAAGGCAGCTCCAAAACATCAGGGGAGAAGGGAAATACACCTACTCTTGAATCTGAGAGAGAGGGTTTCTTTTTCTCCTTTATCCTACATAGCCACCTCCTTTCCCTCTGCTGCAGGGTCCCTTTCTGGCTGCCCCTGTTTTTTCATGGCACCCTGGGAGCTTCAGCGCTCGGCAGGAGCGAGGACGCCCACGCGCTGGCGCCGGGCTCTTCGCAACATGAAGTCATTTCTCCGCAGCAGGCGCCTTCTCCAAAGGCGACCAGGCCGAGCTGTATCTCGCGGTGCGGCCGCTGCCCCTGGGGCCGCCGAGGGAAGCGGCTGAGAAGCGGGTCAGGATGCGGATGGGTTAGGGCTTGGGGGAGGCATGGGATGAACCGGCCTGAGCCGCTGCAGGGCCATCAGGACCAATACTGGCCCCCGCAGCATTGGAGGAGGGAGCAGACTGCACTACTCCAGCACCCTCCGGCATCCTCGGAGCTCCGGAAAATCCCGGTAACCCCCCAGCATGTTCCAATACCCCCCCGGCATCCCGGCACCCCTCAGCATCCCTGGTGCTCCCCGGTAACCCCGGCATCCCGGCACTCCCCAGCATCCAAGGCGCCCCCGGCACCGCCCGGCGCCCCCGCTACGTCTCGGTACCCGCCGGCATCCCCCGTACGCCCCAGGCGGGCCGGGCCGGGCCGGGCCGGGGCAGCGCGGAGGAAGCCGCGGCGGCCGCAGTTCCGCCCCGCCGGCGCTGCCCGGGCCCAGCCCGCAGCCCCGCGCCGGGGCCGGCGCTGCCCTCCCGGCCCCGCGGCGCTGCGGGCGGCGGCGCCTACCTGGACGGCGGCGGCGGCGGCGGGCAGGGCGCTCATGCCGCGGGCCGGCGCGGAGCGGAGCGGCGCGGAGCGGCGCGGGGCGGGCGGGGCGCGCGGGCGGCCGGGCCGGGCCCCTCCGCGCCGGCTCCGCCTCCCGCCGCGGGCCACGTCCCCGCCGCGGCGCCCGGGGCTGAGCGGGGCCCCGCGCGCGGCGCCGGCCCGGGAAGCGCCGCCCGGGGCCTGCGAGGGCTTTGGCGGGAGCCGGGAGCCCGGAGCCCGGCCCGCGGCCGCACAGAGGAGCCTCGCGGGGAGCCGCAGCTGGAAACAAACCAGGGGCAGGTTGGGGGTAGGGACGTGAATGGAGGGGCTGCATTAGAGCTGTTTCACGGCAAGAGCACCATGGAGAGCTGGGCCAAAGCTGGGCCCCGGGAGCTGAGCGCAGTTCTGACTTCGTGCCTTTTCTACCCTATCTCAGGGACTCCTGAAGGCAGCGACAGGTCCCTGCTTCGGGAATCTCAGCTGACCCGTAATGGGGGACGTTCAGCTCCGCGTTGGACTAAGGCGCTCCCTGCGCGGAGCCGCTTTCCCCCGTGCCCGAGCAAGGCTGCCCTAGCAGAGGCGCCTCAGAGAGATGCTGGTCTGAGGCTGACGGGAGCTGAAAAGGGCTGTTTCTGTAGTGCTGCCAAGTTCCCTCGGAGCTGCCAGCCCCCAATCTTTAAGCAGTATTTCACCATTATGTAATTTTAAGGGCTATCCCCATGCTTTGAGGGATAAAGCTGAAATATAAAACAGAGAAAGTGAGCAAGATTAGCCATATGGAAGAGAGCTCTGGCTGGCTTTCTTTCCTGAGCTAAGAAACGAGATTGAATATATCTGTTATGACCATTTCCGCATTCATTTTCTTTTTATTGGTTTCTTTCCATTACTTCTACCTCCTGGCAGCAGCTTGGAGATTCCCTCCCTGCACTGGCTCTTTCCCCCTTTCAGACATTTGCAGGCAGTTTGCTCTTGCTTTCGTCATCACTTAGCTCATTTAATCTTCCCTCGCTAGCCCGTCCTTCCCGTTACCTCGCAGCGCTGCTGCTTTCCCCGAAGCAGCTGGCGGCCGCGCGTGGGTCGCGGGGTGACCTGGTGGCCATTGTAATCCTGCCATTGTGAAGGTTTCCTGTTGTGGACGCGGGGGCTATTTTTGCTCAGGACTCCACACGGAGCCCAACTTCCCCCCGGACAATAACTACAGGGAAGGTCAGCGATAGCAGAGACGGCCCATGGGCAGCTGTGGGTCAGGCGAGTGGCGGACTGAAGCTTAGGACAGAGCTCTGTGTGGAAGAGGACCCCAAAATTATTCACAGCGGACATCAAATATTTTGCATTGAGAGATTTTGGGTTCCAGCTACCTCGGCTCCATTGGAAACATTTTGCTCTCTGCAGAAAACAGTACAAAATACCTGAGAATTTTCTTTTTAAGAATATCCAAGCATTTGAAGCCTGAAAATACTTTTTTGTGTGTGTATATTTTAGTAAAAGTATTACTTCTACTAAATGACAGCTATAAAGGATTCAACCTTTAATGAAAGTACAAGTTTTTGACATGCTTTGCTTTCAGGTGTGCCTTATTTTCATCGACTCCAGTGGAATCCAAGGCAAGCAAGAGAAGAAATATCATTACTGCTATATCTGGTGCATTTGCATTTACTGTAGAGCGTACTGTAGACTCTATCATTCATAATTTACAAATCCCAGGAGTGCTATTACTCTTACTGGCTGCTGCCTTGCGATACTTACACTACAACACAAAAAGCACCCTGCTAGCTTGCACTGGAGTTAAAACTAGGACCAAGCCACCTCCAAAACCAACTGGGTGCAAGGATAAAGGATACCGCTAATGCTTAAGTGACAGTTTTTGTCCCAGTCGCTTACCAAAGGGCTAATTCCTGGGGTAATTCAGGTTCAGGATACTCAGGCCTGAAGTCCTTGCTCAGCACCACAGACAGCCAGGATACAGTCCCAACCCTCTACTCTTCTCTGCTCCGTTTTCCCCCCTCTCAACCTGACGATCATTCTAGGAAAGCATCAAACGTGTGGCAGTCCCGTGCGGAAGGGCCTGGAGCGCAGGGATGGGTGACGCGGGGAGAGGGCGCCGCGCTCGGCCCACCGCGTCCCCGTGGAACCGCAGCGGAGATCGGGCGAAACCCCCGCGGTTTGAGGGCGAGAGCTTGGTGCGCTTGGAAACAGCCGCGCTGAAAATGCCTTCCACCCACCGCCTCCAACTGCTGAGAACACTGCAAGCTGCTAACACAGAAATGCCAAATTGTTTTCAGATGAAGTACTGAAAAATTACTTGGGATTTGATTCTGTTCAAATACTGAACACAGGCTCTGGCAGTTCTAGTGCTTCTTAAGTTGCTTGAAGTTTCTGTCAAAGCTGATGCTTTCCCCCAATTTGCTTTTCTCCAGGTTTACATTTTAACCCCTTTTCTGTGAATAATGTTTTTGACATGTGAGTTTAAGTAAACCAGATGCTTAAATATCACCATGCTGGGAACGGAGACTTTTAAAATGCTGTGGGCTGAATCTAGACTACCAAATCCAACATGAATACCTACTATTTCTTATGCCAGCAACACTCTAGATGTGCTGCCTTAACTGGAAGCAAAAAACCAAAGGATGTTTAATAGCATGAGCTCTTCCATTGTTCCTAAGTAAAAAGGAGCCAAATTCATCATTGTTCTGATTACAAAGAAATTAGTGCAATTACATCAGGAAAGAATCTGGCAAAAACGAGAACCTATTGACAGCAGTCCTCACATACCTCGTGCCATAAGAAAACAGAGAGCTAAGGACATGCCAAACAAAAGGACTAACTCCTTGTAGAGCTCCTGTATTTGAATCGCACTTCACCCTCCGTTGGCACATCTGAACAGTGTTCGCTTTCTTTAGGGATCTCTCTGAAAACCCCTCGACTGAGGAGCTAAGCAGCTATGCTGGTTACAGCTACGCTGGCGTTTGGCCAGCGCAGAGCCCACGAGCTCCGGGTGCAGTTTTAGCCGAGCGTGTAGCTCACGCGAGGAGGGAGGGACGGTACCGACGGCCAGGCTGCAGAACAAGCACTTCCCAAGAGCTTATTAAATGCTGCTTGCAAAGCAGCTGGTGCTTTTATTGCTGCAGACGCACCTTTCTGGGGTGATGGAAGAAATGGGCAGTGGTGAGTGTAAATGGAGGAGTCCCAGGCAAGCGCTGAGCGAGGGCTGAAACTCTTCCTATGGGCAAGTCTGCAAGGCTTGGCCTTGTCTATTTTAGCAGCACTTACAACCCCCCCAGATTTTTATGAGGTTATTTAACATACCTATCCCATGGCTGTCGCCATCGCAACTCAGCTGCACAACTAACACATTGCCAGTGGATTTAAATCATGTCAGCAAGCTCAGGTCATGACAAAAAAATATCATGTTCTCTTGCAGGGCTGATTGCACCTTAGCCCCATCTCCCACCCGGAAGCACCTTTCCCTATATGGCACCATCTCCAAATCTCGTCCAGGCACTTGCAGCGAGATGGAGGGGCTGAAGTGGTTGCTTTGCTCAACAGCCTCCTGCCCCTGGGTAGCTGAGACCACACCGCTCATGGCAGAATTGATACATTGAGTGTACACAGCTATAAATCAACACAAAACACTTCTCAGGGCATCTCTGCCTTCTAGAGCAGTGACACAGCCTGCCTGCTATCCTGGCTGTGCTGCTGTCTTAGACCAATGGGCTCATCACGCGGCCTGGGCTCCCAGTGCTACAGCCCTGATAACAGACAACAGCCTGCACTTGGCAGCACACTTTGGGGCTGGATGCTTCAAAGTGGATCCCAATCTTTTTGCGATTGGATCTCAGTCTGAAATTTTATCTCTAGCTCCCTCCATTAAATTCCACCATTAAATCACCCAGCTTTTCGTCCACTGTCTTTAAACAATTACTTCTAGCCCTTTTACTGCCAGCAAACCTATGTCAGCAAATCATAAATTAGAAACACAAACAGCATGTGCTTAAGGAAATATGCACTTACATGTTCAACTATGGTAAACTAAATTTTAGGAAAGAGATCTCAATTTTTAACAGGATTTTAAGCCAGTTGTCTCTATATAGAAGAAAAAGAAAAAAAGTTAATCTGGAATTTTTAATTTCCTTTTTTTGCATGAGAACTTGAGTAATCTGACATATGGTATAGTCATTAACTGGGAAAGGGTCATTAGTTTAGATTCTCAAAATAAGAAAGCTCTAAAATATAGCTGCAGTCTTGGCTGTCCAAACTCGCACTCCACTTGTGCCAGTCGCTGGATCAGGGCGCTGCGGGCAAAGCGCACACCTAGGGCAGCCTCCGGGCTGCGGGGCCTTGCAGCAGGAAGCCTCGTCGGGCTGCAGACGAGCTGCTCCGTGACTCACCCGCAAAGATGATTTATCGGGTACAGACGTCACTGGCGAGGAGCCCAAGTTTGAAGTGTTGTTTGGTGGCTTCTGTATGATCTCAGTAGCTCTAAGAGCCACTGGATTTCTGATACATTGTCAAAGCAGATAAAAGCAATCGTGCTTTTGGATTTGTAAGGCTAAGCATCACTGAGAGGGGAGCCAGTAAGAGCATGTTGTGGCGTTAAGCTTTCGCATCCAGCTTGTAAGCATGGCTCACAGCTCATAATGCTGCTGTCCCAGGAGATAAAACAGAGTAAAAACGCCCCATATCATCCTTCCAGTTTGACAGGGATGAAGTCCCTAACATAATGGCAGAGAGCAGGTGCCAGCGTTTCCCAGCATCGTTGGATGGTCCCACGCAGCGCATGGGCCTTTGGCTGGGGAGGCGCCTCGTGCCCGGGCTCCAGGCCGTCCCGCGGGGCGGCACCGCGCTGCCAGCTCCCTCGCTGCCGCGGCGCAGCCCTGCGCCCCTGCTGCCCCATGCAGATAAAGGGCTTCTTCCTCTTGTTTTTCAATCCTGTGTTTGAGCTTTGGAGTCCTGCACTTCCCTAGAAATCAATGGGCATCCAACTACAGAAAGAGTTTAGGGCTGAGTTTGCGATTTCACTCTGGTTATTTCACACTGCTTCAGCAGGGAAACAACATAAAAGTCATTGTGCTTTGCTACTGCAAACCTGCCTTGCTACAGGAACCCCCTGCACCTCCAAGCCCTTGAAGAGAGTGAACCCCCAGGAGAGGGAACAGAGTTGGGGAGCTTAGAGAAGTCTTTTGGGGTGTATGGCAGAAATCACAGCGACCTGTGGGCTAACTCACTCTGGCATCACACACAGCATGTACCTGCCCTTCCCGTTTTTACTTCCTCTTGCAGGATGTCCCAGCTCCAGACTAGCCTTCCTTACTCAGCTACAGCAGCGGCTCCGAGCGCCCAAGTCTTGTGGGGTGCTCTGGCTACGAGCCACTCTCATCGCTCCCGTGGAACGGGGCATCCAACGGCTGCCCTGCTTCCCTCTCAGGCTGTTGGCGTTCCTGTGGGATGCGAGTTGCAGAGCTGCCCAGGCAGACGTACCAAGGTTTACATATCTATGAACTGTCACACTGGAGTAATTTAGCTTTAGAGCTGTATGTATTTGCCTAAATCCACACACATACGCACTGACATACAAAGACAGATCTGCATGCTGCCAAGATGAGAGAGAGGATTATTACATACACAGAATTAAGGAGAGGAAATAACCAACCTGGCTGTTTTGGTCTAGCTGTTTGTTGGGCTCTATGTATATGGTACACTGACTATTTAGTCAATGGGAGGATAAGGATATATATTTACATCTGGAGACCTTTACAATACAGCCAATACAGTAAACAATCTCCCCTTTAGACTGACAGAGACTCAATTGTGTATTTTCTATGCCTGGGCTCTTCTGCGTTATTAATTTTTAGAGAACAGTTCATGACAAACCTTCCAGGAATCCCAAGCGCAAGTGGAAGTTCCACTGAATCATTTTAAAATTGAAGAACGCCGCCAGTTAGCCCACACAACTGCAAGGAATGCAATGAATTTCCAGGCATAGGATTGTTTCCTGGAGATTATGATGTAAAATACAACTGTAGACAGTGAACAAAGGTAATGCTGATGGTCTCTGCACCACAAGGCTATTTTAGTTTCAGAAAGGAGGAATGAAGAAAACAGGCATCTCCAAAGACCTTTATTAGGCTTGCAGGAAGCCTATAGGTCAAGAGCAAATCCTGAAACAAAACAGTACAAAATCATCTCAGCACATGATGTAATCTGTCCCATCATTTTGCTTGCCTTAAGAAACCAAATCCACTCTTAACTCGAACTCAGTGCTAACGGAGGTACACATTTCCACCTAGTAATAACAAAGGAATGACGCTGCTGGTCACTAGATAAAAGGACAGAGACACAGTAATTCTATATTAGCAGGTGAGACCCGCTGTGCTGCAAGGAGAGAAAACCAGAGTCTTTGAGGCTTCAAAAGCAATTGGAAACCAGTCCTTGCAGGTTCAGTAACAAATCAGTTTTGCTGCCTTGGTTCGTGCTGATTAGTGCCTACTCTGAAGCAGTAGTGAAGTGGAGCATTTTCAAAGCAAAGTACCAAGCTGCACGTGCCAAAGTTTTGTCTCTGCCTTTAAATAATTCACAATTCCTAGTAGAGCCTTCTGCTCACCAGAGGAGGAAGCTCTGCTCCAACATGCTGGAAGAAATTTTTTAACTGAGGTGAATCTTAGAGGTGAAAATCTAGTACGATTACAACCCTTCAAGTTGTGAAGCAACCACTTCATTAAGCCAGGCCAGGCCCTGACACTGGCTGTTGGCGAGCAGGATTACTGCTTCTAATAAAGACATCAAAAATCAAACTGAGGTGTCACCGCAGTTTCTGTTCTGTGTTTTCATACCTCCAGTTTCAGATAGTCTTTCTTCTGTACACAAGGATATTTGGATGCAACAGAAAAAACAGCCATAGCATTTTCATGAAATAGCCTTTCAAATGCTGTCATATTTCTGTTACTCATTAACTTTTTTGATCCAGCACAGACGGGCACGGAAATATGAAAAAGTCAGTTGTGCAAGTCCAGGGATACGTTACTAGCTTATCAAGGTTTGAAGAGCAAGCAGGGACACGATGCTCCAGCTGCTTTCGGGATGTGCTGACTGCATCCGCGCAGGGCTGGCGGCGCTGGTGCTGCTCCCGGCGCGCGGCTGCAGCGGGGCCGGCTGCGCGCAGGGCTCTGGAGCGCGCCGGGGCCGGCCTGCCCAGAGGGCGAGGGCAGCGCCAGCCGCTCCAACCGCTGCGGGATTGCGGCTCAGCCCCGAGAGCAGCACTGCCTGACGGAGGGGCCTTCCCCAGGCCTTCCTGGGGAACGGGGGCAAGGGCCAGAGGTGATAAACCAGTGCAGCACAGGAACGGTGACAGAGCCCTCCCCCAGCCTGCTCCCATGCTCGCATTGCCGCCACGTGGTCTGCTCCCGGGCTGGGGCACTGGCCAGCAGACACCACCATCACAGGAGGAGTAAGGCTGGAAGGGGCCTTTGGAGACCATCCAGTCCAGCCCCCAGGATCACGTGCACCCAAAGCATGTTTGACCATCCCCAGATGCCACGATCCTAGCAGGGAGCTGGGTGACAGGGCTGGCACTGCCGGGCACAGGACCACAGCCCAGCCTGCGGCCCAGGCAGCATTAGCTGAGGAGGAGCATTAGCAGAGCTGCCCAGCAGGGCGGCCACACGGGAGGGCAGCCGAGCCGCAGGGCAGCTCTGCGCGGCCACCGGGAGGACAACTCCGGCAGAAAACAATCTGCAAGGTACCGTCTCATTTTCTTCCAGTATAATAAATAAAAATGTATCACTGTCACAAGCTCTGTAAATTTGACAAGAGCGCTATGCTTTTGTAAACAAAACAGGCTGGAAATCATGAGTTCACATTCCGACACAACCACAGCAACCCCCACTACTTACAGCCATGATAATGACACCCAAGGTCACCCAGGCAAACTTCTTCCATGCTTTTTGGAGGGCCCACCTTCCTTCCCTTTTTCCCACTTCAATGATCCTCTCAGACCTACCATGTAAATTGTGAGCTGAAAGGAGGCTTTGTGCGTAACTCCTTTTTTTTTTTTTTTTTTTTTTTTTTTAAGTTCATAAAACATGGAGTGGATAATTTCACCCAGAGGATATTACATTTATAGTAACAGATGTTCTTTGCAGAAATATGGAATATTCTCTTAGAAGAAAGACTGTTTACATCATATTCCTTATTTCTGGTGGGAATAAGCATTAAAATAACATCATCTGTATCATCCCCCTAATAAATTTTTAACATGCTGTCTGATTGCAAATAAATTTAGCATAAGAATAGATGCCTTGGAGATAAATTGAGTTCCTGCAAATTCCAAGAAAACAGACAGTTAGCTACCTAGAAGAAGAAGATCCTGTAAGTTGTCCAGGCGAGGGAAAGACTGCAAGAGGAACACGCACAGAAGGGAGGTCACTTATAAATACCCTGACTATGAGGAAATCTTCAGGCGCTCTGCTCTGCAGGCTGGGCTTCCTTCCGTCAGCAGCTTGTTAAATGAGGCAGCGCTGGGCACTTCCTCTCTTATTTTGGTTCCCCACCTTTTTCTGAACTTTCAGAAAGAGACTGTATGCTGGCTCAGAGTAGAAACAGTTTTTTTCTTAAAAATCAAAATGAGAATGTGAAGACAATATTTCTGCACGTGGGTAGCCGAGGCGCCCCATGAGGTCCTGCAAGGCTGATGAAGTGCATGCTGCACTGGTGGGAGCCCCTGGCTCCACGCACACCAGCTGGACAACCCACAACGCTGACAAATGGCAGTGGCCCCAGAAAAAGCTTTTCATTACTGCTCTGTCCTGCTGACTTCGCTGCTGTTCCCCAAGGCACTCATCAAAAGCAGCTCCAGGCACAAGAAAAGGCAAGAGACTTCAGCATTATTTTGCCTTGCTCCTGATACCTTTAGAAAGGCCACACTATGATAAAGTATTGCCTCCTGTTCTGTCTCCTTCTGTCCTAACCTTGGCAAGATCAATATCATAAAGATTCAGAGTGTTTAAAGAATGAACTGTTAAAAGCAAGAAAGTCTCCTTTAGTCAACTGCAAGTTATGGTTCTAGTAGATGATGATGTTGACCTCTAGTGACTAGTCTGGGGATGCCTGGTGCCATGAGTACACTGAGGTGCTACTGTGAACAGCCAGCCAAAAAAATCTCACTGACCCTGGCACATGAAAACAGTGATCCCTCCGTCCATGCCAAGGAGCAGCTGCACATCTCTTTGGTGAACAGAAACCTCCACCTGAAAGAAAGGCCCCAGAAAAGCTGCTACTCTAAGTCTGGATTGTGGACACAGGAGGATGATAGCGTAAGAATGCCTTGAGCTGCACAGCAGCTGCAACGGCACAAGAGTGGAAATGCACCCAGATGGAGTAAAGAGAGTGGAAAAAGCAGCCTCCAGAGGCTGGCGCTGATGTGTAACCCCAGAAGGAAGGAGGAGTTGGGCAAGAAGAGAGTCTGAGCTGGAAGCAATGAATTACATCCATTTTCCAAAACACATGAGGCAGGAAGAGACAACTATGATTCATTGTAAATACACAAAACTGCATCAACGGAACACCCCAACCCACCTGCTACTCATTAGCTGACATAACTCATTAGAAGCAACTTTTTGTCACACTATGACTAATGGAAAATATTGTTAAGCATTTAAGTGCCAGCAAGTTACATACTTAACTTTTAAAACTCATACATTCTACATATTGAAACTAGTTATTTAATTATCTTTGAAAACCATGAAGAGTATGGTATTATACTACTCACAGAATACAAAATATGAGGATATATGATGCTTTAAGAAAGGTATTAAATTCTTATCCAGGTTCAGAATAGGAGGTGTTTTATCTTCTCACTTCTTCAAAAGAAATGAAGAAAAACAACAACAAAAAATCCCACAACTCTCCAGGAGTGGCATTTGAGAAATAATAAATAAATAAACAATAAACCAAAAAAACAGATTTTGAGGAAAACATTAAATAAAATGACTCAAGTCTTGGGGAAGAGAGGCCATTCCAAGCTAGAGAGACAGCACAAACTGACCACATTGCCCCATGCAGAGACACTGGCACCAGGAAACAAGGATAGGTGCCTGGAAAACTCTCCTAGGGCACAATTTTGAAAGGGGTTTGAAGTGGGGAAAAGCAATGTAATTTCTACTCTCTCTTCAGCTATGCAAAGGTAGCCATCCCTGAATGGCTTTGAAGACTTTCCCCCCATTTCATACAACTTCTCTAACAGATTTTAACACTTATCTTATTGTCACTGTTTACATCTCACTTTGGGGTAGTCTCACCTATATCTCATCATATCTTCTCTTCGAGACTGAACACGGACACCCTGAAAATGCACATTTGGAGCCCCAGATATGTAACCTGAGGTGTACAAATGTCATTTTAGTAGAGCATGCAGCAGCTAGCAGGCAGCAGCAGGATGAATAATACATACTGCTCCAACCCTTCTTGTCGTGGCTTTGCTCCACATTGCTGCAACTGGAAGGCTGGAAAGTTTTTAGATTCAAATAAAGTTTTCATTAGGATTAATATTTAATTCATGAAATTATTCCTTAAGGAGATTGTGCCTGCCACCATTTTACAGCTCCCATTTAGAATTCTGCATTAGTGGCAGCAGAGGGAGCTGAAGAGTAAACGTGCTTTAGTCTGCATAAAGCGTGGATCGGAGCAAGGAGAAACGTTTTGGAAGTCTCAGGAGGAAGGAGGGGAAAAAAAAAAAAAGAAAAGAAAAAGAAAAAAGAGTAAAGTGTCCTGTGCAGGGCTCTAGTTATTTAAAAGCAAGTAAAAAGACTAACATCTAAAATTTCAAAATAAACAGTGATTGGTATGGCCAACTACTTCTGAACTCCTTTTCACCTAATAGCTCAATTTTTCAGTCCCTGGTAACATACTTTCTATCTTTGGGCAGCTGTTTGTAAGCGACTGCAGTTCCCTCCTCTGTGTTGCTCAGCGTGCACCCTCTCCTCCCGGGCACGTTTTGGACAGCACGTCCCATCTGCGCGGCCCAGGCATTAGCTCTCAGGTCACTAACTGCACAGGACGTGTTTCCCACATGCAGTATCAGCGTGCAGAGCTCTGACTAAAAAGCCTCTCCAGCAGGTTTCCAGCAGGTTATTCTATCTAGAAAAAAGAAAGGAGAAAAAACAAAGTGTAAACACTGTCTTCCCACTGACTTTGTTGCTGTTGAATCTAGAGATTTAAGCCTATGAAGACAGTAAAAGCCACAGTTACCTAAACGAATGTTAAGGAACTAAAACCTCATGTGGGGAGGCACTTGATGCTACAATCAAAGCTTCCCCCAGAGCAGTGCCCTCCCCTCCACTCCTCAGCTCAGGCAGTTCCTTTCCCCCGTAGGAGGGAGAGCCTCTAGAGAACTACTGCACTGGCCCCTCAGCTTTTTGGTTTTTTTCCTCTGTATTCTGCACTTGGAGAAGGCCACTATTTAGGTCACATTTCTACGAGCAATCAAAAGGCACATAAACTGGTGCAGCCGCCAAAATAATCAACTCTGCGGTGCCCTTTCCCTGCACCAGCACGAGCAGGGAGCCTCCCACAGACGCCGCTGCAGTTTTACGAGCGGCTGGGCTCCGAGGAGGCGGTGGCCGCAGCCACGGGCATCCCCGGGGCCACGATGCACGACCCGGAGGAGAGCTGCGCCCCATGCCAGGGCCGCAACCTGCACTGCCAGCCGGCCGCAGGCGACTCCTCTGTCCTGTGCCATCACCACTGCCTTAAAACTCAGGGCAGGCAGCTAATGAGGAAGGGCTGGGTCAAAATCAACTTGCACAAAGGCAATAAATTTAGAATTTAGTGCCTCAAGAATTTTACTGAGTATGCTCTGAACCAATACAGGAAAGGGCATTTTATCAGTAAGATCACACAGTTGTATGCAGCTTTGTTAGCTTGAGAAATAAATCACTTGGCACAAAAAAACAGATTTAAATCAAATAAGATTCAGTGTCCTTGACTTTGACAATGTTGCTTGTTTCTAGCAAATTTTATAGAACAAAACTGTTATCCTTTTCATACATAATTTGTATTTTACATCCACAAAACAGAAATAAAACGAATCATTGTTTTCTAAGTTTCTTTTATCATGACACCTTTAAGATGAAGGATGGGTACTTGGAAGGGTATGAACACCCTGAACTCCCCTGGCTCAGGGGGTTGAGGGCACCCACGCAGCGCGTGCTCAGCCTCGGCACCTTGCAGAGGTGACCCCAGCGCCGTCCTCGTGTCACCCGGGCCTGGCTCCCCTCTGGTTTTGCAGCTGCCCGACAGCAACGTCCCGGGCTTCGCCTCGGCTACCCAAGTGACAGCTCTGTGTTCCCTGCTATCCCCACTGAAATACAACACCCAGCAACTACTGCGGGGAAACCCGAGGAACCCCTGAGCCGCGGGACGCTCTCCGAGGAGCACCGGACCCAAACCCTGGCAAGGCAGGGCAGCCTGGGGAGCCCTGGCACGGTGCTAGGTCTGAAGCAGCTCACTAACTGTTTGCATGGCTTACGCATCTTCAAGGCCCGCTTAGCTTCCCTGCTGCTCCTAAACTTTCAGGTACGCACTGGGGCCAAGCTCGCTGAGCTTGTCGTCTGATCAGATTCTTTCAAGACACACCATCTAAACTTTTTGAGAATTCATATGTATCTTTCTATTTGTATACTTTCTGCTTTCTTAATATCTTACTTTAGACAAAGGAGAACGACATGTCTAACACATTACTCTACGCCAGATGCAATTAATGCTGGATCTCAATTCATTATCTACATATATACACACAAACATATACATCTCACAGCTCAGGCACACAAGTCATTTCCATTTGAGCGCAAAAAAGTACTATAAAGACAGAAGCAAAGGAGAGCTATTTTTCATGCAAGTGAATGCAAAGTTGCACATTAAGTAGCTATCATGGCAGGAGGAGTTGCTCCTTATCACCTCCTACCGACTCTGCTACTTGGTAGACTGAGGGAATAGGAGACACTTAAACATGACTATGGAGAAAAACTTAGGCTCACATTTTAAAGGTGGAAAGCCTATACACTGCGGAAGCTTTCTAACATGATGTAAATCTACTGGTTAAAAAAAAATCACCAATAGTGTCAAGTAAACAAAATGAATGGAGCTGCAGAAGCCTGGAACAACATCTGAAAGATGAATTAACTGCCAAGCAGGTAAATGCCAAGTCATTTTTGCTAGCTATTCCCTTCCATCACTAAGAAAAACAGGAGGGCCAGAGTTCCATAAAAGTTGCAAAGTAGATTCTTTTCTTGAAAGGTAAGAACATAGCATTTGCAGATGTTAACATCATCTGTTCGTTTGCTTTCTCCTCTCCTCTTCAAAACAAAGAGGCAAATCCCTGGTTCTCAGACAGCTCCCAACACCAACTCACATTTCCAGAGCACTAGGATGCTGCACCACAGCTGCGTGGGCCAAGCTGCAGGGAGCACTGCTGCCTTCCCCCTGCTCCCAGCCCAGCTCCAGCCAGCAGCCGGCACCAGCGCCGCTCAGGAGCTAGCGGGAGGCCTGGAGGGGCTTCGGCAGCCAGACAACCATGAAGGGGGAACCCGAGCTGTGATCAGCGAAGCGCTCCTCTCCGAGCTCGACCCCTGCGAGCTGCTGGGTAAGGAGCACAGCTTTCACCGCCCACCACACTTGCATGTTTGCTAGCAAACAAGGGCAGATTGCTACAAAGAGACTTCTGGGCATTTCCTTAAATGCGACAGCTCACATTTCTTACAGGGAAATAAGGAATGGTTCAGAGAGTTGTAAAGCAAAAAATTTTAATTTTTCAAAGAAATTTTCAAGATCAGAAGGTCACAATACAAAGCTCTTGAACACTACAACATCAAAATTGAAAAGTTTGTTGATTAGAAGTGATTGCTTAATACAAAGACTAGGCAACACGACTGCTTATATTACAAAGCTTATGGCACTGGATTTGTATTTCTATTCCCTGAAAACCTCATTAAGTGTTCAGTGTTTAAAATTTGCCCTATTTGTCTCCATCTTCAAATCTAAGCACTAGGTCTGAGTTTCAGGGTATGAAACAGGTAGCAAAGGCACACCACTGCTTAAACACCAGGGCAGAGATGCTAGCCCTTAAACTTTCTGGCTTTGTCCAAGTGTTTTATAGACATTCATACTTAACATTTACAGAGAAAAAATGAATCCCTTTTATGGGGCGTAGAATGAAAAAATATTAGAAGTCTATACAATAAAAATGTAACTTTTTTAACCTTATTGTTTCTATGCTTGTGCATTTCTTGGTGTTTTCTCAAATACTTCGAGGATACAAATTTTAGAAATGAAGTATCTTTCTCTACATTATTTCACTTTGAAAAAATTAACATAAAATGAATGCTTGATTTAAGATCATTGTTCATCTCTGTTATTGTGTTAATTACAGAAAAGCACAGATAACACTGCTAAAGAGTTGTGAAGACATCAGACAAATCTCTATGCCCAGTTACTTGTTTAACCTCCTCAAACAACCTTCCAATTCATTAAAATAGCTTTAAAAAAAAATATTGCTTTATCTTTTTAGAAGTTACTAGACTGCAAATCTGGTGTACCAAAGCCTAGCACAAAATGTTCTTCCATCTTAGGCTACAGAGTCCCGACACAGCCTTACTGTAATTATTAACAGAACTTCAGCCACAGGGGTACAAGTCAGTCCACTCCAGTTTAATCACATAGACCAAAGGCTAACTCTGTGGACCATGTCAAT
This sequence comes from Tinamus guttatus, assembly GCF_059628265.1. Taxonomy (NCBI): domain Eukaryota; kingdom Metazoa; phylum Chordata; class Aves; order Tinamiformes; family Tinamidae; genus Tinamus; species Tinamus guttatus. Next base: position 842,562 of record NW_028288776.1, read on the forward strand.
GCCTATAAAACTATTATAGAATTGAAAATTAATTGAAACTACAGTTTGGAAGAACTATGGATTTTATCAAATACACTGTTTTATAAATACAGGCTTGCACACAGAAACAACTAATTAGTTTAAACTAGACATTTCTAGAATTAAAAAGTATTAGTTATATCACATTTGAGTTCCCTGAGAAGAAAATGTCTGAACTACACAGGTCCTTGGAATGCAGTCAGTATAGTGAATGAACACAAACCTTTTGGCTGCTACAGCACAAACATCTCAGACTTCCATGTTGATCAGACTCAATTTAGACATTTTAATTTGCATTAATCCTTACTCTCCAGAAGAGCGGCACTGAAATGGGAGCAAAAGGTGACAACAGTCTAATGCTAAAACTCGTTTCTGTGAAATTACCAACTAGAAAATATAGTCTGCATGCCTGAAGAATATGAAGTTGTTAAGAGCAGAGTTTGCCAGATATACTTAAGCCACAACTGAGCCTACAGCCTTGAAAACTTTAACATACTGCAAGAAGTTTTCTAGTATGCATTTCTGTAAAGAATGCTCCTCCTTTCCCTCTTCCCTGAGGGGGAGCTTGTTTAGTGGACATGATAAATTCTAGGAGATTTTAAACTTCAAATATAATAAATGAGTGCACAGCAAAGAATAAGTAAAATCAAGAATCATTTTATTTCCATCCAGTGTTTCAAATATTAAGGATGGTACTGTTAGACTCAGCTCCCCATTACAACGTATGGAAACATGTTGTCTCTAGAAGAAGCAACGCTCACAGCATTTTCCCATTTTCCCCACCCCTGTACTTGTGAGTTGTGTGGATGCTTGGCCTGGTGTAACTGTGCCTTTCCCATACCTAACACGGGTCTCCTTCATCCTCTCTCCCCAGCCACCAAGCTACAGCAACTGGCGGTGGAGAAAAAGCACTGAGGCAGTCAGTAAACAAGAGGTTATTAAATATTAAATAGTAACATACACTACACAAACACACGGTATCCCCACAACACTCAGAAGACAACTTTGTTACTCTGTCTCCTTCTATTTGCCAGGAGGCAATTCATGAGGATCAATACTACAAAATTATTTGTTGTCCACTACATGTGCACAGCACGCATTCCAGATTCTTCAGAGTTTAAGCCAATTTGTAGGCAATCCACTGTGTTTTCACTATTTTGAAGACAAAATACTGCAGATAGTTTCAGATATTATCTAAGTGGCTTTAATAGCAAGACCGAGACAGCCTCTTTGACAGATACAGAATTAATGCTCAACACTTGTGAAAAAGCTTTAATTTTTTTTTGTAGAAGAATGATTTTAAGTATGCTCCATACAACTGAACTGCGCAAACAGTTTAAACTCTTAATTGAACATATTCTAAGTTAGTGGAGAGTTCATATTTGGAAACTAATTCCAGATAGTTCTTGGTCCTCATATTGCAGGAAATGAAACTATTTAAAGTGATCGCCCTCAACAGAAAAAAGTTAGCATAGAAGAGAAAAAAAAAAAAAAAAAAAAAAAAAGTATATACACAGCCACTGTAGCCAGGCAATCAACTCTCCCATTCCAGACTATTGGAAACATTTACTGACTACATTTTTTTTTTCTCTCTCCAAACAAGAACAACTCAAACAGTAGTTCATATTTGAATATTCAAACACACGATTACCTGGCAAAGGGTTTTTTTTTTTTTTTTTTTTTTTTTTTTTAAAGATCATACTTTTAAAAGATCATTTCTTGTCCAATACAATCAGCTCAGTTGAGTGCATTTAAGCATTTAAACTTAGGACTTATCTGTAAACTGTGATCTCTCCTTCTCACCACCTGTACAGATCTTAGAGAGATATTAAGTAAAAGGCTTAAAGAAATGAAACTGTCAGTTCATCCAAGTTTAGCACTTATCCGAGCATGCTTGTAAACGTTCCCTTACACGAGGTGGAAGCGTTTTTAACAACCTTTCTTCTACAATTAGACTATTCCGTTTTAGAAACTGACACTCTTCCAGTTCAGCAGGAAGTGATTCAAGATAGTTTCCAATGAGCTCTAATTGAACAAGATTCAGTAGCTGACCCACACAAGGGGACAAATTCATCAGACTGTTATTTCCCAGAAGCAGAAACTGCAGTTTTCTGCACTGAAATAATCCTTCAGGCAGCATTTCAATCTAGAAAGAGGAAAGAAAAGAATGAAAATAACGTACATTAAAATTTGTTAGCATAAATGCAGCTGCATGTTTTCTCTATTTTAGGTTAAAAAAGCTCTTAGCTTATAGAAAGTCAAGGAAATGGGCAATTTTTAATGCTTCTCTAATTACATGGGCAAAAGCACAGCTTCAGCTGCCTGAGAACACCTTTTTTTTTTTTTTTTTTTTTTTTAAATATACATGTTTTTATTTCAAATACACTTTGCCACGGGAAGAAACCAAACAAGCAGGGGTAAGAAGTGTGTGTGCATAGGCAGGTAGCAGCGGAGCTAAATGGGCTGCTCCTCAAGAATCACTTAACGAAGACCAAATATCCTGTGGGGAGATATTAGCATCTCCGTGCTGGAAACTTGAACAAGCAGTTGTCATGCAGTGCAGCTGTAACTCACTCCTGGTCTACACTACAGACACTAATGCCTCAAAACAGCCTTTCTAACCCTGACCACAGCCCTCGCTACAGAACCAGGCAGTTTAGTACTGCCCATTAGTTACCAGCTATAATTATTTTCCTCCTGTCAACCACATAGACAGATGAGCTGCTCACAACCCAGCTGTTCACTACAGTTTAGTTTGACATTTTAAGGTAAAAGTTACAATTGCATGTTTCTACTAAGATACTATCTGGGTAAACAGCTGCAAGGAAAGGGAAGATACATTTAAGCAGCCATTGAACCCCTATCATCTCTATTTACTAATTGGAGTCAGATTAATCAAGTTGCTACAGACTGGGTTAGTACCTACTTGGTATTAACCAAGTTTGATGATACAGAAGTCTTAGCAATGAAAACAACCACCACCACCACCTTTCAGCTTTACATTCATCATGATCGCTACAAAAAGCATTTTGAACCAGACAGTGTTCTGGAAGGAAGGCTAGAGTAAGTCAAGTTTCTTTTTGATTCTTTTTTTAAGAAAAAAAAAAAAAAAGTAATTGAAAGTTGTACTTACATGGTTTTTTGTCAAAGCCAAGTACTGCAGATTGGTCAGAAAACCAATTTCTTCGGGGATGGAAGTTAGCTTATTATAGCTAAGATCCAAATAGTGCAACTTTTTACAAAGAAATAGTTGCAATGGCACATTTTTAATATTATTATAATTTAGATACAGTTGTTCCAGGTTTGATAGTGCACCAATCTGCACTGGGACATATGAAATGCTGTTGTGCCACAGTTTTAAACAAGAAAGGTTTTTAAGATGTTGAAAACTTATGATTTCTTCCACTGTTCGGAGATTATTCTCTTTTAAGTCAATTTCATGCAGATTGTTTAGGGTAAAAATCGAGTGGGGAATGCGCTCTAGATCACAGCAGATTAGTTCCAAGGTTCTCAAGTTCACCAACTTCTTCAAGTTATTTAGCACTAGCAGTTTATTTCCCTCATTGTTGATAGACAAGTGCTGTAAAGAAGGCAGAAGGTCTGTAACCACTTGAGGTATACGGGAAAGGTTGTTTTTTAAGTAGATTGATCTCAGATTTTTTAGGCCCTGAAAGCTTTCATTGTATATGGAGTTGTGATGATCTAGCATGAAATACCCTGTTAAGCCCAATTCCTTCAGGTTTTTTAGATGAAATATCCAAGGTGGAATCCTCCCCATCTCACTAGATTTTAGACGCAAGGTTTTCAGATTTTCTTCCAAAAAGTTCAGTGCTGGATAATCCACAGTTAGTGACGAATGATAAACATTGAGTTCTTTGAGATTGACTAGCTGGGACACAGCTGAAGGAAGTTTGGCTTCAGGAATAAGTTCTAAGGTTAGGACTTCTACTTCTGCCAGTTCAAAGACACTGTCCGGAAGACCATTTAACATGAAAAGGTGAAGTTCCATCTTGTCCTGGGAATTTCTTGTTAGTTTGTTTTTCAGTTTTTCCACTGACCACTGATTGTTAAGATTTATCTGTTTCAGTTTGTTCTCACTCAAATCAGACAGGAATATTGAGAATCGTTGTGAATAAAGAGGATCATATTGATCAGCCAAGTGGAGGATAAATGCAAAGTCATTCCTTACATCAGGTATATCACTATAATTACTTTTCTCTCTCAACTTCTCAAAAGAATATTGCTTAAGTGAACTTCTTAACATCCACCACAAACTGTAAGTACAAGTTAAGCCATAGAAGATCACTAAAACGACATAAAACGAAGCCAAAACTTTAAAAATTTCTGCTAGTGAATAAACACACTGGTACCTTTTATAGCCTGTAAAGGCTTGAACATCAACTACACAATCAATTTCAAGTGTAATAAAGGATAAATAATAGGGGACATAAATTATTATTATTACAAATACAATAACTTTGACTATAATCTGTTTCATATACACTGTATATATGACATCCTTCTCCTCAACATGTACTCTGAATTTCTTCACTTTTTCAAATATAGCTTTAGCTTGTTCCCCTTCTTTTTTGTCAAGAACGCTTGAGGAATTTTCTCGTCCAGTTGTTTCCAAGCCAGGCTGTGTGTACGGCAGGGACTGTCTGCTTGCACCTATATCTACTGAATTCCCAGGTGAGGAAATCGCTGCTTTTGATTTGGCGATGGGCAGATTCCTCACGGACTGCTCAGCAACTGTTTCCGAGAGGGCACGTGTTGTCCATGGAGAATCAAAACACTTCTGCAGAATGGCTACAAAGTGCTCAAGCCTGGAACTTGTACTAGGATAGTAGAGCCAGAAATTACTGCAAGCTGCAAAAATAAAGGTATGCAGAAGCACTAGGTATGGAAAAAATTTGGCAAACCAGTGAAGCTGTCTCTCATAACAGACTGCATCGATATAAGAATACTGCTGCCGATGAAGATCATTCTGGATTTTAAGCGGGACGATTATTTGTGCTGCAGAGCTAGAGGACATGTTAAGGTTGGTTTTAACTAGATCCCAAGGCACGGCACAGTGATTGTCAAACTCGAGTTTGCAAGGAAGACAACACAACACTCTGGTTTGAGTGAGCTGGAGAGCCCCAGCGAGCACAGCCACTAGCAGCATTATCATGGTGAGGTAATACCAGAAGACATCCCACCACGGTTTCAGGATGTGGTAGGATGACTGGGCATCTGCTAAGTATTTGAGTTCTGTTAGCGTGATCATGGCTTTCGCCTGCGAGAGAGCAGCAGCTGGTATGAGGCAAAAGAAAAGATATACTTAGTGACAGAAACTGCCTTTAACAATTCTCTAGTAAACACTTGTAACTTATTGTTTTCTCAACTTAAAATATGCATAACAGTTGCCTAGCATCCAAAGCACAGCAAAAAGATCCTAGGCATCCTGATAACTAACCTTAGCTATTACCTCTTTCATATTTTATTTTAAAGAAAACTACTTAGAATGCAAGGATTTAAACAAAGAATGAAACTAGCATGACCAGTTCGGAGAAATATATTTTGACCAAACATTTGAGTACTGTTAAGGTAAAAGCAACAAGCAGGTCAAAGTTAAAGCACTTATTAGAGAAACTAATAGTTCTTCACCTCTGTCCTTAAACTCGTGTTAACTATTATAGTAGTAACAGTAAGTATTATAATGTAGTATAAAGTCATATTTCTTTTCAAAGTACCTAGAATCACAGCAATATATTAATGCAATCACCCTTGTAATTTATTACCCACTCAGAAACAAAGAACTTGAACTTTTAACCGCTACAGCAGATATTGAAAAAGGAAGCAAGAGGGCCACGATGCAGTAGCTTAGCATTAGCGTTTGCAGCTAATTCTTGAATACTTAGCTGACTGACTAAGCTATTTACTGTAATTGACAAAGTGAGATAATTATTTACAAGATTAAACACAAGTGTTATACCTAAGGGATTTGTACTTACTTTACTAATTAAAGAGAATAAAATACACAGCACTCTTCAATCAGGAGGTCTACACCTTTTAAAATTCCTTGGACATGCCATCTTTGCATTTGTCTTCATTCTGGTTGGAAAAACATTTAGTAAACTTCAATAGATGAAGTCATTATAAATAAAGAGCAGACATTTCAGCTTTCATCAGAATTGTTGTCTTTCTGCAGACATCAGGACCTTCTAAGATCTGCACTGCTACAGCTACATGAAGTGGACCGAAACATCTGCAGACATGATCATCTAGAACAGAAAGCCAGAGTCTTGCATGACTTTGCCCTATTTCAACTGAAAAGTAACATTTTATGAGCCTTATGGGTAATGTGAAAACAATACAAGCAATAAGCAAGGCTTCAAGCACTGAAGTTCAAGCACAATTTTGATATATCAACATCTGGCAGAAAAGTAACAGTTTTCCAAAAACAGAAGCCCATATTTTACTTTCTGAGCAAGCTAATAGAGGTTTGTCCGTTGTCAGTTGTAATACCACTGACACTACCAGTCTAGGGGAAACTTACTATAAATTAATGCTAAACAGTATGGATATCAAAGAATGGTTCTCTCCTGTTTGTATCAATATGCTCTTACCGGAAATTTCAGATCCAAACTGAAAACTGACAAGCTACTACAAAAAGACAAACAGCAGGAGCAAGGCAGCACTGTTTGCTTCTCCTGTGCTCACATCAGAATGGCAAGAACAGCCCCAAATAAGTTAACTTCCCTTGCTTTGACAACCCCAGTTTGAATAGCACTTGCAGACTTACCAGGCCCACTCAACACCAAGCAACTGGAAGAAGCCACGTGGTTACAATATTCTCCTGGAGGGAAATAAAGTAACACATCATGAAGCATTTGGATTCCAGTAGCTATTCCAATAATACTAGTGTAACAGTTCATTATTCCTTGCACAACAGAGTGTTTTAAAGACAATGTTTGACAACCAGTCAGCAAGTGAGACAGAAGGAAAAAGGAGAGAAAAGACAGAGCTGGTTCCAAAGCTCTATTTCAACACAGAAAGGCCTTGGCACATCCAGCTACACTAATTTAAGATGGCACTCCTCCCAAATACTTCATTGGTCAGCAGCTAAAAGTTACTTTTCCTGAAGTACAGATGAAGTCATGGCCCTTGTCATCGTACCTTTCTGCACTAAAAGCCACCCAAGTGCAAATGCTTTGGGTTCACATAAGTAGGCATTAGTCCTGCAGCTGAAATGCTTTTGCAGATTCAGCTGAAGCAGTTAAAGTTGCTATAAGGTTAGAGCGTAACTACAAATGCATTTAAAAATAATTATTTTTATATAATTCTCTGGCGTTTGAGTATAAATTCATAAGTGTAAGAACGAGAAAAGATACTGAAAATATCCATACTAAGACACTCATTCCACACTGAGTATCAGCTGAATACTGTCTCAGTTCATGCCAAAAGTGCTTCTCGATTCCAACCTAGAATTAAAACCAATGAACTAAAAGAAAGATTTGGAATCCCTATTAATGAAGCAGGTAAGAACACATTTAAGAGATGAACAAGCAGAATGATGGAGCAGAAAAACAGGAGCAGAAGGCATAAATAGGACGGGTTTCACAAAGACAGCATTTAAAAGTCAAGATGATCACTGAATTGGCTGCGAGTTTAAAACAGTACGAAAAGGTCTAATTAGCATGATGAGAGAAAGAACTTTTCTTCTCAACAAACACGTTGGCCTCAGTAGTGACGTGGGCATATCCCAATATTAAGGCATTGCTTTTAGAATTGTTTATTAGAGAAAGGCTAATGTAAATTGAATAATTCATGTGTACTTTTACTTATCGTAATATTTTATCTTAGCAGGCTACAGCAAAAGTGAAGTTCACTGACTCATCGCCTTGGAATATATATTTTTTCTTTTCTCTGAAAAGAATCCACAAGACTTGAATATAAAGCCTGCTTTAACATTTAGGACCCAAAGCATGCTATAGCTTCTTTGCTTCTTATCTGACATCTACTTAAGACAACAGACTAGAGAGCTCCTGACAATTCGTAAAAATATTCCTACCCAGAAAGGCTCTGTGTGTGTGCGCACGTGCACACGTGTATTTTTCCAGAAATGGGCTCCACAAAGTTAGAATTATGCTAACTACCTCCAGCAGTGCCTGAGCCTAACGCCGTTTGCATCGAGTTCTCCCTCTGCCTGCTTTCTGTTGCCAAGCCGGATTCAGAGGGCTACTGACTATGCGGAATCTCTGGCCTTAAAAAGAATCATCGTACAAAATGTCTGAATACAAATAGAAGGCAGACACTTCAAGAGATTTATCATGCAATAAAGACCAAAAGTGGATGCAAATGGTGCTATACTAATATCATTTTTATATTTCTTTCCTTATTATAGAAATGAAAAATTTATTTAACCATTTGAAACAGGTTCACAAAAATCCAAATCTATCCTATAAGATTAGAAGAGTAAAGGAAAAACTATCAAAGATATTACCTACATATATCATGGCAGACTTGCAGATAAAATGCTTTTGGTAGAAATCCATAACTCTGAAAGAAGCATTCCCAATCAAGCATTATGCTATTCTGAGTTGTACAAAAAGCCATATCAACCGGCCATACAGCTTCCTGTGCGTTCTGACATAAAACACCCCTCCTGCGAGCTCAGCTGCCCTTTCCTGTTTTTTGCCTTTCCTTTAATGCAAACTTTGAAAAAAGTTACACAATCATAGTTTGTTTAGTTAATTCTTCATTCTTAAATTATTCCCTATTCTGTTTCAGTAGTATCATCGGGACTGACACGTACGGAAACAAGTTTCAATGAGAAGTTTGGCACGGCTGTCAGTTCCTACGAAACACAAATTGCCATGTTGCTTGCTTATTCCCAAATCCTTTCAACACTTCTTGCTTATTCCTAAATTCCCTTCCGTAGAAAACAGCTGCAGAAACTACTAGAGAAATACAGGAAGGTAAGAGTACAGGAACATCATTTACTCCTACAAGTATAATACATACATAGTTTTGGTATGTTCTGATTTCTGCCTCAGTGAGAAATCCTACAAACATGAGAAAGCTGAGATTAAACATAATAAAAAACTTAATAAAAACATATTGCATGTATTTAGATACACACACAACCCAGCACAGCTTTCCTGACCAATACCATAATGCTGAAAAAGTGTTTTTCAATATAGATTTAATTCTCACAAGACTTACCCAAGTATTTTGTACAGTCTGCTTATATAAAATGTTCCCTTTATGACCTACCTACTCTGAACTTGATAGCTGTTAGTCTGTTACAAACCCAAGAACACCCCCATCTTTCTGTGGTTTTAGAACACTTTGTAGTAAAGAGTATTAAGAGTCACAATATTAAATGTTTAAGTATTTAAACTCATCTTGCTGATAACTACTTTTTGAAAATCATGCTAAAGCAAAAATATTATAATTTATTCACATGAAATAAAGCTTACTATTAAAAGAATAAGCAGAATATGAGAAGAACAGACTATAAAAATACAAATTACCAGAAATAATGTCTCAAGCCATTTTTCTTTTTCTTAAAAATGAAGGCGGTCAATTCAAATCCTATAAGCATAAGCCAATGGAATAATGCTGTAGTACAAGGGGCTTGCTAAATTTCATCTCCAGCAGCTTTCAACTCATATCAAAGACAGAAAAGCTTTTCAAAATGGCCTAATTCAATTGGCAATTTCTCTTCAGAGACGAGACACAGAAGTTGATCTCCAGGCTCAGTGATTACTTCAGGAGAGTTACCCCTCACTAGAACTGGTCCTCTGCCCAGAAATACACAGTAGTAAAGATCATCATTTTCTAGGCAATTTTTTAATTACTTCAAGCTTTAGAATGCTCGTCAAGAGAAACAAAGCTCAAATACAAATATAAGGATATATTTTTAAAAAAGTATCTATTGGCATCAAAAACCAAAAGATGTTATTTACTGCTTCACTACTTGGTCTCACATTTGGTCAGTTGGTCTCTAATCCGATTACATAATTTTAGGCACATTCAGATGGAGATGACTGAAGCAGGATCTTCTTCCCAAAAGGACAGGAAACAAAAAAAACAAAAACAAAAAAAAAAAAAAAAAAAAAAAAAAAACCACCACACACACACACACACACTGACATGGAACTTTCTTTTAAGATGATACTGCCTTTTTTAGGGAGGCAACTGGTATTTTGGACACACTGTGTTAATATTAACTAAAAATCAATTTACACAGCTAGAGTATACCTTGACAACTATCCCTGTGACCCTCCTATCTTGTGATTTTCCCCCAGAGAAGCACGGTCATGAAGTTTTCAGTCAGTCTCTTTAAGGAATAATAATAATATACTTAAGTAATTTTTCCACAGTAAATTGTTGACTGTTTTACCAATGAAACATCACAAGTGGTTCCTATGCTATCGCCTTAACTTCCAGCTAGTTTATATATATCACTTTTTTTCCAAACCTTTGAACAAAATTAATTTATTAATAAACTAATTTTGCAATTAGTTTTGCTTAAAGAGCTGTTTTGAGACTCTCCTATGGGATTCCCTTTGCCCCCTTAGTCTCATACACACACAAGTCTTGATTTGCAAATAGAGCCTTACAAGCATCCCTAAAGAAGAAAAATAAACACGTAAGAAGAAACTTTACCCCCGTTGTATCATCTGAAATGCACCTTTCTTGACTAAAACTGTTTGCCACCATCTCATTTTTCACACGTCCTTAAACAAGAAAAAGAACAGATACTGCAAAAGCCCTTGGGCAGGAAACTGCTACATACACTCTTAGCAAGGCACTCACTGCAACCATCTCCTTTTATCAGCAAGTGATAGAATACTTAATTCCAGCACTATATTTGCTATACGGTCTTTCAGAATCTATAGTTTGCCCACATGCAGATTCAGTTTTAGCATCTTTAGGAGAGGGATTTATTTTTGCACCAGTCCTCCATCGAAGGCAGATCAGCATTCAGAAAAGATTACAGAAAGCTGCTTTCCAGTTTGCTCTGAAGAAGGTCACAAGTGATAACTACACATGTACAACTGATTATCTTTTTGTACTCAAAAGAAACCCGAAGATGTTCCCAATCTCTGAAATAATCTGTATATTCCTCAAGCACAGGCTTTCAAGACTATGGCAACAACATTATTTTAAGTTTTCCTATGTAAGTTTTTTATTAACTAAAAGTGTAATTTTTAACTTATGCTTCTTACATTTTAAAGTATATCACCTTCCAAACAACTGATTACAATAAATGAGAATAAGCATCTGTTCACAAAACAATACTTTGTACTGCTTATGCAAAGAATCCAAATGGAAAATTCACTTAGAAACATGTTCTAGTTCACTCTAATGCTTAACTAATAAATTGACTATTTTATTTTGTACTCTCACAGAAAAGTTGTGCTCATTTGGTAAGAGATTTTTAAAAACAGCTTCTTTCATTTGCATCTCACATATTCTCCTTTAATACAGAATTATAAAGAAAAAAAAAAAAAAAAACACACACACAACAGTCAGAACACCACACTGTTATGACCTACCAAAAGTCGGAGACCTGGAAGATCTGCTCTCAGAAATCTTCCCAGCATTTCCTAAAGCCGCATCCCAAATCCATTATTGGGTTTCCTATACCATGAGAAGGAGTGTAAAAAAGAAAAACAGCCCAAACCAAAACAAACAAAAACCTAACACCAGAACCTCCCCAGACACACTGCACACCACCACTTAGATGACCTAGAACCTAGGCTACATGGCACCATCCAATCTAGTCACATCTCATTTATTTTCAACACAGAGGCTAGTATTTAAAATGAATCACAACCTTCTATTAGGCTGCTTCTCCCTTTTTTTCTCAACAGCATTTTCAGGTAAACCAAAATTCCAGCACCAACATAAAAAATAAATAAAAATAGAAGCAGAGCATGCATTTCTACTACTGAGAGATCAGCTAAAACAACCCCAGGCTCTAAGAGCACAGGATTGTATTTCTAAGTTTTGTTGTTAGAACCAAGATGTCCTATAATGGAGAAAACAAAGTAAAGCAACAGAGTCAGTTCATGTTGGTTACAAAAAGGGGACACACATACAGAAGGAGAATCAGCTTGGGAGCTGTAAATTGACAACAGTTTAAAAATAAATGTAAAGTCAAACATATTCAAAGAATGCTTCAAGGATCTCCTTGTAGACAAGTCCATCTTCTTTTTGAAATATTAGCAATTTTACAAGAAATGTGAATGAGAGAGCACTGAGATACCAGGCTCAATCAGATGAGATGTGCTATATATTTTTCCCTTTAATAAGGAGCCACGTCTCCTTCCTGCCATATCAATGTGCATCAAAAAAACACACAAGTCAAATTTGTTTGGCCATTTCCTGCAAGCTGTCCAAAACAGCTTCAGCTCTACCAGTG